>NC_069500.1:1337206203-1337443703 GCF_027579735.1 Bombina bombina | reverse complement strand
TACATATACATACATATACATATATATATATACACATATATATATATATATATATATATATATATATATATATATATATACATACATACATACACACATATACAGGGAGTGCAGAATTATTAGGCAAATGAGTATTTTGACCACATCATCCTCTTTATGCATGTTGTCTTACTCCAAGCTGTATAGGCTCGAAAGCCTACTACCAATTAAGCATATTAGGTGATGTGCATCTCTGTAATGAGAAGGGGTGTGGTCTAATGACATCAACACCCTATATCAGGTGTGCATAATTATTAGGCAACTTCCTTTCCTTTTGGCAAAATGGGTCAAAAGAAGGACTTGACAGGCTCAGAAAAGTCAAAAATAGTGAGATATCTTGCAGAGGGATGCAGCACTCTTAAAATTGCAAAGCTTCTGAAGCGTGATCATCGAACAATCAAGCGTTTCATTCAAAATAGTCAACAGGGTCGCAAGAAGCGTGTGGAAAAACCAAGGCGCAAAATAACTGCCCATGAACTGAGAAAAGTCAAGCGTGCAGCTGCCAAGATGCCACTTGCCACCAGTTTGGCCATATTTCAGAGCTGCAACATCACTGGAGTGCCCAAAAGCACAAGGTGTGCAATACTCAGAGACATGGCCAAGGTAAGAAAGGCTGAAAGACTACCACCACTGAACAAGACACACAAGCTGAAACGTCAAGACTGGGCCAAGAAATATCTCAAGACTGATTTTTCTAAGGTTTTATGGACTGATGAAATGAGAGCGAGTCTTGATGGGCCAGATGGATGGGCCCGTGGCTGGATTGGTAAAGGGCAGAGAGCTCCAGTCCAACTCAGACGCCAGCAAGGTGGAGGTGGAGTACTGGTTTGGGCTGGTATCATCAAAGATGAGCTTGTGGGGCCTTTTCGGGTTGAGGATGGAGTCAAGCTCAACTCCCAGTCCTGCTGCCAGTTTCTGGAAGACACCTTCTTCAAGCAGTGGTACAGGAAGAAGTCTGCATCCTTCAAGAAAAACATGATTTTCATGCAGGACAATGCTCCATCACACGCGTCCAAGTACTCCACAGCGTGGCTGGCAAGAAAGGGTATAAAAGAAGAAAATCTAATGACATGGCCTCCTTGTTCACCTGATCTGAACCCCATTGAGAACCTGTGGTCCATCATCAAATGTGAGATTTACAAGGAGGGAAAACAGTACACCTCTCTGAACAGTGTCTGGGAGGCTGTGGTTGCTGCTGCACGCAATGTTGATGGTGAACAGATCAAAACACTGACAGAATCCATGGATGACAGGCTTTTGAGTGTCCTTGCAAAGAAAGGTGGCTATATTGGTCACTGATTTGTTTTTGTTTTGTTTTTGAATGTCAGAAATGTATATTTGTGAATGTTGAGATGTTATATTGGTTTCACTGGTAAAAATAAATAATTGAAATGGGTATATATATTTGTTTTTTGTTAAGTTGCCTAATAATTATGCACAGTAATAGTCACCTGCACACACAGATATCCCCCTAAAATAGCTATAACTAAAAACTACTTCCAAAACTATTCAGCTTTGATATTGAGTTTTTTGGGTTCATTGAGAACATGGTTGTTGTTCAATAATAAAATTAATCCTCAAAAATACAACTTGCCTAATAATTCTGCACTATATATATATATATATACATATACATATATATATACATATATATATATATATATACATATACATATACATATACATACATATATACATACATACATATACATATATATATATAACATAATTTATGTAAGAACTTACCTGATAAATTCATTTCTTTCATATTAGCAAGAGTCCATGAGCTAGTGACGTATGGGATATACATTCCTACCAGGAGGGGCAAAGTTTCCCAAACCTTAAAATGCCTATAAATACACCCCTCACCACACCCACAATTCAGTTTAACGAATAGCCAAGAAGTGGGGTGATAAGAAAAAAGTGCGAAAGCATATAAAATAAGGAATTGGAATAATTGTGCTTTATACAAAAAAATCATAACCACCACAAAAAAAGGGCGGGCCTCATGGACTCTTGCTAATATGAAAGAAATGAATTTATCAGGTAAGTTCTTACATAAATTATGTTTTCTTTCATGTAATTAGCAAGAGTCCATGAGCTAGTGACGTATGGGATAATGACTACCCAAGATGTGGATCTTTCCACACAAGAGTCACTAGAGAGGGAGGGATAAAATAAAGACAGCCAATTCCTGCTGAAAATAATCCACACCCAAAATAAAGTTTAATGAAAAAACATAAGCAAGATTCAAACTGAAAACGCTGCCTGAAGTACTTTTCTACCAAAAACTGCTTCAGAAGAAGAAAATACAACAAAATGGTAGAATTTGGTAAAAGTATGCAAAGAGGACCAAGTTGCCGCTTTGCAAATCTGATCAACCGAAGCTTCATTCCTAAACGCCCAGGAAGTAGAAACTGACCTAGTAGAATGAGCTGTAATCCTATGAGGCGGAGTCTTACCCGACTCAACATAGGCAAGATGAATTAAAGATTTCAACCAAGATGCCAAAGAAATAGCAGAAGTTTTCTGGCCTTTCTAAAACCGGAAAAGATAACAAATAAACTTGAAGTCTTTCGGAAAGACTTAGTAGCTTCAACATAATATTTCAAAGCTCTAATAACATCCAAAGAATGCAACGATTTCTCCTTAGAATTCTTAGGATTAAGACATAATGAAGGAACCACAATGTCTCTACTAATGTTGTTGGAATTCACAACTTAGGTAAAAATTCAAAAGAAGTTCGCAACACCGCCTTATCCTGATGAAAAATCAGAAAAGGAGACTCACAAGAAAGAGCAGATAATTTAGAAACTCTTCTGGCAGAAGAGATGGCCAAAAGGAACAAAACTTTCCAAGAAAGTAATTTAATATCCAATGAATGCATAGGTTCAAATGGAGGAGCTTGAAGAGCCCCCAGAACCAAATTCAAACTCCAAGGAGGAGAAATGGACTTAATGACAGGCTTTATACGAACCAAAGCTTGTACAAAACAATGAATATCAGGAAGAATAGCAATCTGTCTGTGAAAAAGAACAGAAAGAGCAGAGATTTGACCTTTCAAGGAACTTGCGGACAAACCCTTATCTAAACCATCCTGAAGAAACTGTAATATTCTCGGTATTCTAAAAGAATGCCAAGAAAAATGATGAGAAAGACACCAAGAAATATAAGTCTTCCAGACTCTATAATATATCTCTCTGGATACAGATTTACGAGCCTGTAACATAGTATTAATCACAGAGTCAGAGAAACCTCTTTGACCAAGAATCAAGCGTTCAATCTCCATACCTTTAAATTTAAGGATTTCAGATCCTGATGGAAAAAAAGGACCTTGAGACAAAAGGTCTGGTCTTAACGGAAGAGTCCACGGTTGACAAGAGGCCATCCGGACAAGATCCGCATACCAAAACCTGTGAGGCCATGCCGGAGCTACCAGCAGAACAAACGAGCATTCCTTCAGAATCTTGGAGATTACTCTTGGAAGAAGAACTAGAGGCGGAAAGATATAGGCAGGATGATACTTCCAAGGAAGTGATAATGCATCCACTGCCTCCGCCTGAGGATCCCGGGATCTGGATAGATACCTGGGAAGTTTCTTGTTTAGATGAGAAGCCATCAGATCTATTTCTGGAAGTTCCCACATTTGAACAATCTGAAGAAATACCTCTGGGTGAAGAGACCATTCGCCCGGATGCAACGTTTGGCGACTGAGATAATCCGCTTTCCAATTGTCCATACCTGGGATATGAACCGCAGAGATTAGACAGGAGCTGGATTCCGCCCAAACCAAAATTCGAGATACTTCTTTCATAGCCAGAGGACTGTGAGTCCCTCCTTGATGATTGATGTATGCCACAGTTGTGACATTGTCTATCTGAAAACAAATGAACAACTCTCTCTTGAGAAGAGGCCAAGACTGAAGAGCTCTGAAAATTGCACGGAGTTCCAAAATATTGATCGGAAATCTCACCTCCTGAGATTCCCAAACCCCTTGTGCCGTCAGATACTCCTACACAGCTCCCCAACCTGTAAGACTTGCATCTGTTGAGATTATAGTCCAGGTCGGAAGAACAAAGAAGCCCCCTGAACTAAACGATGGTGATCTGTCCACCATGTCAGAGAGTGTTGTAAAATCGGTTTAAAGATATTAATTGAGATATCTTTGAGTAATCCCTGCACCATTGGGTCAGCATACAGAGCTGAAGAGGTCGCATGTGAAAACGAGCAAAGGAGATCGCATCTGATGCGGCAGTCCTAAGACCCAACATTTCCATGCATAAGGCTACCAAAGGGAATGATTGTGACTGAAGGTTTTGACAAGCTGATATCAATGTTAAACTTCTCTTGTCTGACAAGGACAGAGTCATAGACACTGAATTTATCTAGAAACCTAAAAAGGTTACCCTTGTCTGAGGAATCAATGAACTGAATGGTAAATTGATCCTCCAACCATGAAATTGAAGAAACAACACAAGTCGATTCGTATGAGATTCTTCGAAAATGAGAAGACTGAGCAAGTACCAAGATATCGTCCAAATAAGGAAATACCAAAACCCTATTCTCTGATTACAGAAAAAAGGGGCACCGAGAACCTTTGAAAAAAATTCTTGGAACTAAGGCTAGGCCAAACGGTAGAGCCACAAAACTGGTAATGCTTGTCTAAAAAGAGAATCTCAGACACTAAAAGTGATCTGGATGAATCGGAATATGCAGATACACATCCTGTAAATCTATTGTAGACATATAATGCCCTTGCTAAACAAAAGGCAGGATAGTCCTACAGTAACCATCTTGAATGTTGGTATCCTAACATAACGATTCAATAATGACAGATCCGGAACTGGTCTGAAGGAATTGACCTTCTTTGGTACAAATGAAGAGATAAAATAAAACCCCAGCCCCTGTTCCAGAACTGGAACTGGCATAAATACTCCAGCCAACTCTAGATCTGAAACACATTACAGAAATGCTGAGCCTTTGCTGTGTTAACTGGGACACGGGAAAGAAAAGAATCTCTTAGCAGGAGGCCTTAACTTGAAGCCAATTCTGTACCTTTCTGAAACAATGTTTCTGAAACCAGAGATTAAGAACGGAATTGATCCAAATTTTCTTTGAAGAAAACGTAATCTGCCCCATACCAGCTGAGCTGGAATAAGGGCCGCACCTTCATAGGTACTTAGGAGCTGGCTATAGGTTTCTATAAGGCTTGGATATATTCCAAACTGGAAATAGTTTCCAAACTGATACCGCTCCTGAGGATGAAGGATCAGGCTTTTGTTCCTTGTAAGGAAAGGAACTAAAATGATTATTTACCCTGGAAAGAAAGAGAAAGCAAAGATGACTTAGAAGACATGTCAGCATTCCAAGTTTAATCCATAAAGCTTCTCTAGCTAAAATAGCTAGAGACATATACCTGACATCAACTCTAATGATATCAAAAGATGGTATCACCAATAAAATTATTAGCATGTTATAGAATAATAATAATGCTATAAAATTATGATCTGTTACTTGTTGCTCTAAAGCTTCTAATCAAAAAGTTGAAGCTGCAGCAACATCCGCTAAAAATATAGCAGGTCTAAGAAGATTACCTGAACATAAGTAAGCTTTTCTTAGAAAGGATTCAATTTTCCTATCTAAAGGATACTTAAATGAAGTACTATCTGCCGTAGGAATAGTAGTACATTAGCAGGAGTAGAGATAGCCCCATAACCTTAGGGATTTTTGTCTCAAAAAACTCTAATCTGTGAGATGGCACAGGATATAATTTGCTTAAACGTCTAGAAGGAGTAAATAAATTACCCAAATTATTCCATTCCCTGGAAATTACTTCAGAAATAGCATCAGGGAGATAAAACACTTCTGGAATAACTACAGGAGATTTAAAAACCTTATTTAAACGTTTACATTTAGAATCAAGAGGACCAGAATTCTCTATTTCTAATGCAAATAACACTTCTTTAAGTAAAGAACGAATAAATTCCATCTTGAACAAATACAAAGATTTATCAGCATCAACCTCTGAGACAGAAACCTCTGAACCAGAAGAACCATTATCAGTATCAGAATGATGATGTTCATTTAAAAATTCATCTGAAAAAAGAGAAGTTTTAAAAGACTTTTATGTATACTAGAAGGAGAAATAACAGACATAGCCTTCTTAATGGATTTAAAAAATAAAATCTCTTATGTTATCAGGAACACTCTGAAAATTAGATGTTGACGGAACAGCAACAGGTAATGTAACAGTACTAAAGGAAATTTTATCTGCATTAATAAGTTTGACATGACATGCAATACAAATAACAGCTGGAGAAACAGATACCAAAAGTTTATAGCAGATACACTTAGCTTGGTAGCTCCAGCACTGTGCAGAGACTTTCCTGAAGTAACTTCTGACTCAGTTGCAACGTGGAACATCTTGCAATATGTAAAAGAAAAAAACAACATATAAAGCAAAATTGATCAAATTCCTTAAATGACAGTTTCAGGAATGGGAAAAAATGCCAAAGAACAAGCTTCTAGCAACCAGAAGCAATAAAAAATGAGACTTAAATAATGTGGAGACAAAAGTGACGCCCATATTTTTTCGCGCCAAATAAGACGCCCACATTATTTGGCGCCTAAATGCTTTTTGGCGCCAAAAATGACGCCACATCCGGAACGCCGACATTTTTGGCGCAAAATAACGTCAAAGAATGACGCAACTTCCGGCGACACGTATGACGCCGGAAACGGAAATAGAATTTTTGCGCCAAAAAAGTCCGCGCCAAGAATGACGCAATAAAATGAAGCATTTTCAGCCCCCGCGAGCCTAACAGCCCATAGGGAAAAAGTCAAATTTTAAGGTAAAAAATGTTAAATTAAAATGCATTATCCCAAATATGAAACTGACTGTCTGAAAAATAAGGAAAGTTGAACATTCTGAGTCAAGGCAAATAAATGTTTGAATACATATATTTAGAACTTTATAAACAAAGTGCCCAACCATAGCTAGGAGTGTCACAGAAAATAAGACTTACTTACCCCAGGACACTCATCTACATATAGCAGATAGCCAAACCAGTACTGAAACGAGAATCAGCAGAGGTAATGGTATATATAAGAGTATATCGTCGATCTGAAAAGGGAGGTAAGAGATGAATCTCTACGACCGATAACAGAGAACCTATGAAATAGACCCCTTAGAAGGAGATCACTGCATTCAAATAGGCAATACTCTCCTCACATCCCTCTGACATTCACTGCACGCTGAGAGGAAAACCGGGCTCCAACTTGCTGCGGAGCGCATATCAACGTAGAATCTAGCACAAACTTACTTCACCACCTCCATCGGAGGCAAAGTTTGTAAAACTGAATTGTGGGTGTGGTGAGGGGTGTATTTATAGGCATTTTAAGGTTTGGGAAACTTTGCCCCTCCTGGTAGGAATGTATATCCCATACGTCACTAGCTCATGGACTCTTGCTAATTACATGAAAGAAATATATATATATATATATATATATATATATATATATATATATATATATATATATATATATATACATACATACATACATACATACATACATATATATATATATATATATATATATATACATACATACATACACACACGTGTGTATATATGTGTATTGTTTACACACACACACACACACCTACATATACATATACATATACATATATATATATATATATATATATATATATATATATATATATATACACACAAATATACATACACAAATATACAAAAGACTTGCACTCTCTGGTCTGAGGAAGGGGATACATTATCCCCGAAACGTTACTACACGGTCACAGTAAAATTGGCGTTTGAAAAATCCATAGAGTGCAAGTCTTTTGTTTACTTGTATTGTACTTCACTAGCACCCTGGTAGTTGGACCTAAGTGAGAGTGCACTCCCCTATATATATATATATGTGTATGTGAGAAGAGTGGTATTTGGGCGCACTGTTCACATGGAAGATTCTATATGACAGAGGACAAATTGTGAAACAAAACAGAATATATGGGTTAATAATAAAAACTAAAAGTTTCAAACCCAAAACCTTTGTGGATTATAGTATTTGTATGCTCTGTACAAAATATATACAAAAATATGTAAAAACTTTCCTATTTAACCCGGTCAAATCTCTTTTTTTATTCTTTTTAAAAAGTCCATAAAATGAATGGATTAGTCCATACAACCAATAATCCAATTAGAAGTCAGAGAAGGGGATGATGATTCTAGAAGAGAGTGAGCAGCTACACTAGGAGGCAAGTACTATCCAGTAGTGGACCTACTCAACAGAGGGCCCTGGTTTTGGACCCCAAAAGGACTGCCATTTGGGACTGTGGAGAGGAGTAAGCAGAACAGACTGGGGAGGAAGGAAGTGTCTTTCTACCATACCGAGGTGACATTGAAGTGAATACCTGAATTGCTACAATCGAGACCAGCTGTCTTAATGGAGACCAGCACTCTTAAAGGGGCACAATACTTACCTCATTCGATTGGGGTAACTTCTAGTAAGTGGACATTAACTAATGTATGGATTTTTTATGAACAAAAACAATTTATGTAAGAACTTACCTGATAAATTCATTTCTTTCATATTGGCAAGAGTCCATGAGCTAGTGACGTATGGGATATACAATCCTTCCAGGAGGGACAAAGTTTCCCAAACCTCAAAATGCCTATAAATACACCCCTCACCACACCCACAATTCAGTTTAACGAATAGCCAAGCAGTGGGGTGATAAAGGAGTAGAAAGCATCAACAAAAGAAATTTGGAAATAATTGTGATTTATACAAAAAATCATAACCACCATAAAAAGGGTGGACCTCATGGACTCTTGCCAATATGAAAGAAATTAATTTATCAGGTAAGTTATTACATAAATTATGTTTTCTTTCATGTAATTAGCAAAATGTCCATGAGCTAGTGACGTATGGGATAGCAATACCCAAGATGTGGATCTCCACTCAAGAGTCACTAGAGAGGGAGGGAATAAAATAAAAACAGCCATTTTCCGCTGAAAAGATTAATCCACAACCCAAAAAAATAAGTTTATTTTCATAATTGAAAGAAAAAAAAACTTACATCAAAAGCAGAAGAATCAAACTGAAACAGCTGCCTGAAGAACTTTTCTACCAAAAACTGCTTCCGAAGAAGCAAATACATCAAAACGGTAGAATTTAGTAAATGTATGCAAAGAAGACCAAGTTGCTGCTTTGCAAATCTGATCAACTGAAGCTTCATTCTTAAAAGCCCACGAAGTGGAAACTGATCTAGTAGAATGAGCTGCAATTCTCTGAGGCGGGGCCTGACCCGACTCCAAATAAGCTTAATGAATCAAAAGTTTCAACCAAGAAGCCAAGGAAATAGCAGAAGCCTTCTGACCTTTCCTAGGACCAGAAAATAAAACAAATAGACTGGAAGTCTTCCTGAAATCTTTAGTAGCTTCCACATAATATTTCAAATCTCTTACCACATCCAAAGAATGAAGGATCTTTCCAAAGAATTCTTAGGATTAGGACATAAGGAAGAGACAACAATTTCTCTATTAATGTTGTTAGAATTCACAACCTTAGGTAAAAATTGAAAAGAAGTCCGCAAAACTGCCTTATCCTGATGAAAAATCAGAAAAGGAGACTCACAAGAAAGAGCAGACAGCTCAGAAACTCTTCTAGCAGAAGAGATAGCCAAAAGGAACAACACTTTCCAAGAAAGTAGTTTAATGTCCAAAGAATGCATAGGTTCAAATGGAGGAGCCTGCAAGGCCTTCAGAACCAAATTAAGACTCCAAGGAGGAGAAACTGATTTAATGACAGGCTTAATACGAACTAAAGCCTGTACAAAACAGTGTATATCAGGAAGTATAGCAATCTTTCTATGAAATAAAACAGAAAGAGCGGAGATTTGTCCTTTCAAGGAACTTGCAGACAAACCTTTATCCAAACCATCCTGAAGAAACTGTAAAATTCTAGGAATTCTAAAAGAATGCCAGGAGAATTTATGATAAGAACACCATGAAATGTATGTCCTCCAAACTCTACAATAAATCTTTCTAGAGACAGATTTATGAGCTTGTAACATAGTATTAATCACTGAGTCAGAGAAACCTCTATGACTTAGTACTAGGCATTCAATTTCCATACCTTCAAATTTAATGATTTGAGATCCTGATGGAAAAACGGACCTTGAGATAGTAACGGAAGTGGCCAAGGCGGGCAACTGGACATCCGAACCAGATCCGCATACGAAAACCTGTGTGGCCATGCTGGAGCCACAAGCAGCACAAATGATTGTTCCATGATGATTTTGGAGATCACTCTTGGAAGGAGAACTAGAGGTGGGAAAATGTAAGCAGGATGATAACACCAAGGAAGCGTCAGCGCATTCACTGCTTCCGCCTGTACATCCCTGGACCTGGACAGGTATCTGGGAAGTTTCTTGTTTAGATGATAGGCCATGAGATCTATCTCTGGAAAACCCCACATGTGAACAATCTGAGAAAATACATCTGGATGGAGAGACCACTCCCCTGGATGTAAAGTCTGGCGGCTGAGATAATCCGCCTCCCAATTGTCTACACCTGGGATATGTACCACAGAGATTTGACAGGAGCTGGATTCCGCCCAAGCAAGTATCCGAGATACTTCTTTCATAGCTTGGGGACTGTGAGTCCCACCCTGATGATTGACATATGCCACTGTTGTGATATTGTCTGTCTGAAAACAAATTAACAGTTCTCTCTTTAACAGAGGCCAAAACTGAAGAGCTCTGAGAATTGCACGGATTTCTAAAATATTTATTGGTAATCTCGCCTCTTGAGATTTCCAAACCCCTTGTGCTGTCAGAGATCCCCAAACAGCTCCCCAACCTGAAAGACTCGCATCTGTTGTGATCACAGTCCAGGTTGGCCAAACAAAAGAAGCCCCTTAAACTAAACGATGGTGATCTATCCACCACGTCAGAGAGTGTCGTACATTGGGATTTAAGGATATTAATTGTGATATCTTTGTATAATCCCTGCACCATTGGTTCAGCATACAAAGCTGTAGAGGTCTCATGTGAAAACGAGCAAAGGGGATCACGTCCGCTGCAGTCATGAGACCTAAAACTTCCATGCACATAGCCACTGCAGGGAATGACAGACTGAAGGTGCCGACAGGCTGCAACCAATTTTAAATGTCTCTTGTTAGAGACAGAGTCATGGACACTGAATCTATCTGGAAGCCTAAAAAGGTGACCCTTGTCTGAGGAATCTAGAAACTTTTTGGTAAATTGATCCTCCAACCATGTTTCCAAAGAAACAACACTAGTTGATTCGTGTGAGATTCTGCAGTACGTAAAGACTGAGCTAGTACCAAGATATCGTCCAAATAAGGAAACACCACAATACCCTGTTCTATGATTACAGAGAGTAGGGCACCCAGAACCTTTGAAAAGATTTTTGGAGCTGTTGCTAGGCCAAATGGAAGAACAACAAATTGGTAATGCTTGTTTAGAAAAGAGAATCTCAAAAACTGATAATGTTCTGGATAAATCGGAATATGAATCCTGCAAGTCTATTGTGGACATATAATGTCCTTGCTGAACAAAAGGCAGAATAGTCCTTAGTCACCATCTTCAAAGTTGGTACTCTTACATAACTATTCAAAAATTTCAGATCCAGAACTGGTCTGAATAAATTTTCCTTTTTTGAGACAATGAATAGATTTGAATAAAACCCCAAACCTTGTTCCTGAAGAGGAACTGGCATGATTACCCCTGAAGACTCCAGGTCTGAAACACACTTCAGGAAAGCCTGAGCTTTTACTGGATTTTCTGGGATACGCGAGAGAAAAAATCTTCTCACAGGAGGTCTTACTCTGAACCCTATTCGATACCCTTGAGAGACAATGCTCTGAATCCATTGATTTTGGACAGATCTTATCCAAATATCCTTGAAAAACCTTAATCTGCCCCCTACCAGCTGAGCTGGAATGAGGGCCGCACCTTCATGCAGACTTAGGGGCTGACTTTGGTTTCCTAAATGGCTTGGCTTTATTGCAATTTGAGGAAGGCTTCCAATTGGAAGCAGATTCCTTGGGGGGAGGATTGAGTTTTTGTTCCTTATTCTGACAAAAGGAACGAAAAACGGTTAGAAGCCTTAGATTTACCCTTAGGTTTTTTTTATCCTGAAGCAGAAAAACTCCCTTTCCCCCAGTGACAGTTGAAATAATAGAATCCAACTGAGAACCAAATAAATTATTACCTTGGAAAGAAAGAGATAGTAATCTAGATTTAGATGTCATATCAGCATTCCAAGATTTAAGCCACAAAGCTCTTCTAGCTAATATAGCTGAAGACATGGATCTAACATCAATTTTGATAATATCAAAAATAGCATCACAAATAAAATGATTAGCATATTGCAGTAAGCGAATAATGCTAGATAAGTCAGAATCCAATTCCTGTTGCGCTAAATTTTCCAAGCAGAAAGTTGATGCAGCTGCAACATCAGCCAAAGAAATTGCAGGTCTGAGAAGATGACCTGAATATCAATAGACCTTCCTTAGATAAGATTCAAGCTTCCTATCTAAAGCATCCTTAAAGGAAGTACTATCTTCCATAGGAATAGTGGTACGTTTAGCAAGAGTAGAAATAGTCCCATCAACTTTGGGGATTTTTCACAAAACTCTAAAAAAATTGTATCCTTTACCAGCAAAATCTATAAACCTTGAAGAAGGAATAAAATAAGTACCTGGCTTATTCCATTCCTTAGAAATCATACCTCAGGAATAGGAAAAACCCCTGGAGAAACCACAGGAGGTTTAAAAACAGCATTTAAACGTTTATTAGACTGAACATCAAGAGGACTGGTTACCTCAATATCCAAAGTAATTAACACTTCTTTTAAAAAAGAACGCATATACTCTATTTTAAATAAAATAAGTAGATTTGTCAGTGTCAATGTCTGAGGAAGGATCTTCTGAATCAGATAGATCCTCATCAGAAGAGGATAAATTATGTTGCTGGTCATTTGAAATTTAATCAGCTAAATGAGAAGTTTTAAAAGACCTTTTACGTTTATTAAAAGGTGGAAATGCAGACAAAGCCTTCATAATAGAATCAGAAACAAATTCTTTAAAATTTACAGGTATATCATGCACATTAGAAGTTGAAGGAACTACAACTGGCAATGTAGTATTACTGATGGATACACAATCTGCATGTAAAAGTTTATCATGACAACTATTACAAATGACATTCGGCAAAATAATTTCTACAATTTTACAGCAAATGCACTTAGCGTTGGTAGAACCGATGTCAGGCAGCAGTGTTCCAGCAGAAACTTCTGAGGCAGGATCAGATTGAGACATCTTGCAAAATGTAAGAGAAAAAACAACATATAAAGCAAAATTATCTATTTCCTTATATGACAGTTTCAGGAATGGGAAAAAAATGCAAAAGCATAGGCCTCTGATAGAGAAAAAGGCAAGAGGCAAACATCAATGGGGTATTGAAATAATGAAAAGTTTGGTGCCAAGTATGACGCACAACAAACTTTTTTTGGTCGCCAAAAATAACCAGAAATGACACACTCGTGTCACTAATGACGCAACCGTATGAAAGGTCTCGGCGTCAAGTATGACGCCGGAAATGACGAAATTGCGTCAAACTTATTTTTTTCACACCAAAAATATTTCCGCGCCAAGAATGACGCAATAAAGTTTAGCATTTGATGCACCCGCGGGCCTAATACTGCCCACAATTTGCAAGAAGTAGTCAATTGAAAAAAAGACTAAACCCCAGGTAAGAAATAAAATTTCTTTAAAAAAAAATGTTTATATTTCCCAAATATGAAACTGACAGTCTGCAGAAGGAAATACATGAACCTGACTCATGGCAAATATAAGTACAATACATATATTTAGAACTTTATATAAATGCATAAAGTGCCAAACCATAGCTGAGGTGTCTTAAGTAATAAAAAACATACTTACCCAAAGACACCCATCCACATATAGCAGATAGCCAAACCAGTACTGAAACAGTTATCAGTAGAGGTAATGGTAAATTGAGATTATATCGTCGATCTGAAAAGGGAGGTAGGAGATGAATCTCTACGACCGCTAACAAAGAACCTATGAAATAGACCCCCGTTAGGGAAATCATCGTATTCAATAAGGGATACTCCCTTCACGTCCCTCTGACATTCGCTGTACTCTGAGAGGAATCGAGCTTCAACAATGCTGAGAAGCGCATATCAACGTAGAAATCTTAGCACAAACTTACTTCACCACCTCCATAGGAGGCAAAGTTTGTAAAAACTGAATTGTGGGTGTGGTGAGGGGTGTATTTATAGGCATTTTGAGGTTTGGGAAACTTTGCCCCTCCTGGTAGGATTGTATATACATGAAAGAAACCTGCATTTTACATATGATGACCTGCTTACAGATTTGACTTCTAATTGGATTATTGGTTGTATGGACTAATCCATTCATTTTATGGACTTTTTAAAAAGAATAAAAAAATTAAAAATAGATTTGACCGGGTTAAACAGTGAAAAGGCTAAGATATGCTAAAGCTCACAATGTTTCGAATGAAAAACAGTGGAAAAAAAAAAAAAAAAAAAAAAGTATTACGGAGTGACGAATCCAAGTTTGAAATTTTGACAATATGTACTGTATGTGAGAAGAAGAGTTGGAGAGAGATGGAAGAATGAGTGTTTGTGGCCTTCAGTGAAACATGGTGGAGGGTCTGTCCTGGTTTGGGGCTGAATTTGTGCCAGTAGTGTTGGCGATATTGTCCAAATTGATCGGATCATGAATGATGAAAAGTACAGACAGGTTATTTTTTTTTGTTTTTTTATTGTCACATTGTTTAAAAGTCACAACATTGAAACATTACAATACAGTATGATTTTTATTCACATTGCTAAAGACACATGCACGCTCCTGAACTCATCTAGGATTATTCCTTAGGAAAGGATACAAAGAGAATTAAGCAAAATTGAGAATAGAAGTAAATTGGAAAGTTACTTAAAACATCATTATCTATCAAATCCATTGCTTTAACGCCAAATTTAGAGTTTTTTTTAATTATACTTTTTTATTTATTTATTTAGGTTCACCAAACAGTACAGAATAAGCATTTTACAATGTGGAACAACTTTTAGGCACAAGAAAACCAAGAACACTGCCTTAGGTTTACAGAAAATCAGTATTATTAACGTTAACATTACAAGCTACAAGATATTAAGGCTGAACTGAAACGCACTTTACATAGCTAGAAGGAGGAGCTGCAGTAGGCTTGTGGTTACGCCGGCATGGGGAACAAACAAAACAAGCATATCAGTAAATAACCCCTTATAATAAAAAGCATAGTAAATGGCATGGTACATTAGCTATTAGTTAAAAAAAATAGTAAAGAACATATCAAAAATATCCAAAATTGATAAAATACTCTTGTACGTGTAGCACTACATTATGTAAGCTATATACAGCTTGTAGGTTTCAAACAAACTATATAGATTATACACTCTCTATTAAAAAAGTGTGTTACCGCATCTAAACATGTTTATCCTAGAGATAATGGCGTCGTTTTAGACATGTATCACTGTGTTAAATAGCACATAGAAAGCCATTTAAAATTTTAATAGACTATATAGCTTGTGTGCTCTCTGTAAGAATAGTGGATCAACACAGCTAAACAGATATATCTCTCAGGGATAAAAAGACACATAGGTTGTCATAGAAATAAAGTGTTTAAATTGCACATTTTCTAGTGTACTAATTTTCCCCCTTTGTCTAGCAAGGCCACTTTTAGACCTCAGTGATCACTACCTCCTAATCTAGGGATGCAAGCCTCTTTTGGACCTGCAATATGAAGAATATGTATTAGAGGAGGAGGACTGACTTTTATAAAACAAATACAGGGCCCTTCACTCATAATGGGGTTTCAAGCCCTAGTAAATACCACTCTCTCACTAATGGACTAGAGTATGGCAAGGCTTTCTCAACTAACCGTCTTACCTTTTGAATTATAGGATAAGAATTAGGCACACAGCTAAGTATAAGTCTATGAGCCAGTCAGAAGATATATAAAAACTGAACCAACAATAAACCCAAAGGCCCAACAATATTAAATACACTAATAGAAGTCTCGGCATCAGGTATGGCAATTCTCAGGCCAATGTCTGAAATCCAAGCTCAAGGAGGGGTGCAGTTAAAGATTAGGACTAGGTCAGACCTGGCGATCCAGAATCTACCATTATGCCAGTTACACTATCCCACCTCAACTCTTGCACCGATGCCCAGGAAGCCTCCGGATATCTGATCCATCCATTTGAGAGCCAGGTATATAGTGACATCCAGCACTTGCCACGACCCTAGGCCATAGCCAATGCAGAGTTCTTAGGTGATAGAATAATAGCAGGCTACCAACCCCGGATGCTCACCCGCAAAGCCGTTCACCGGGGAGCCGGCCGCTCTCCCCCACATGACCAGGCAAGCGACATCAGTCTGCATGTATCTCCAACAGAGTGACCACTATGGGCTTCTGCTAATTCTTGTCTGCTGGTGGTAGCCCCTTCAATTGTAGTTATCTCCTTCTCAGGCAGATCGTGCTCTATAAGAGCTCCTAATTCTCTGATGCTGTAGGGGTTTTATTTCCGGCTTTCCTCTCCAGGGCTAGCCTCCCGCTGTTCCCTCTCCGACAAAGTGGCTCTGATATGTGTACTCTCATCCCGCTGCTGCTCCGTGCACTTGAAACTGTCACCCCACCATAGTAGGCCTGGATGGTGTCTTTGTATGAGGCGGTCAACTCTGTGGTGGATCTGCAGCTCCGATTCAGCAAAATAGGGCTTGTATCTAGTATAGAAGTCCTCCTCCATGCTGTAGATGTTAGGCAGAGGATTTCAATATTCTCTGCTTACCCGGTTTCCCAGGGGTGGAGCCAAGATCTCTCTCAGAGGCCGCCAGAGACACTCAGCGGTCTAGTTTGGGAAGTCCTGTTATATTAAGAAATAAGATTTTTATATAGTTCCATTCAGCTAAGTGTCCCCTGCGTCGTGAGATATGAATTCTTGCTGGATGGTTATTCAATCTCCAGATTACAGGCGGAATGCAACTCCGTTACAGAGCTCCCAATTTAGCAGCCATCTTAGACCATAGCCCAGACACGCCCCCGTACAGACCAGTTTTAAATTCATCATGCCATTCCTTCTGGAAAGCACCTGATTGGGAATGGTTTTATTTTTCAGCATGATAACGTTCTCAAACACACTGCTAAGGCAGGGAAATCATATTTAGAGAGGAAAAAAGCTGATAATATACCAGAAGATTACTTCTTGAACTCTTTTAGGGAGACTGTTCTGAAGTTTTCAGATGTGCTTAGTGCCGAAAGAGGTCACATTAAATACTAACTTTTGCCTGAAGAAGCCATTTTGTTCTGCAAATTGTGATTTTTTTTTATATTTTGTGTACATATTTCCTGTTTGTATATTAAGAGACCAAAAAAAAAAAAAAAATATGGATGGTCATTAAAACTTTGCTGAAACAACAAATCTAATGGTGGCTTAAGACTTTTGCACAGTTCTATGTGTATGTATATATTGCAAAAGAACTTCAGACGGAATAAAATGGTGTTTTAAAATAATTTAAAACAGACCTCTTTTTGGTAACATATGTATTGTTTTGCAGTCCTGGGACATTTCCCTTGATAAGCCTCTTTAGTATTTTTTTTCATCTCCTCTACTGTGACCAATTAGGAAAATATATAAAATGAGTTACTGTATGATAAAGGAATTACTGTGTAGAATGTAAAAGGGGTGGGCACTTCAACTTCTCATGGGAACTAGAAAATTAACTATTCTGCAAGTTACAGGTTAAAAAAACACAGACATACCCCGAGTTAAAGGAAACAACATGATAGGTAAAGCGTGCTAAAAAAATTAACATTGATGGGGAATTAAATTACAGTTATGTCTCTTTAATAATTACATAAGTTGATAACATAACCCCTAGAAAAAGTAATGGACAATGTTTGGCAGAGAGTATTCCACAGAAAAAAAAAATCTTGAGGCAAACAATAGGACACAGAGAGAGATAGTATAAGCCATGGACCCAAGCACACTGAAGGGGGGAATAATGTTTGAGATACTTGGGGTAGCTTTAATATCATCCTAGAAGGTTGCACCTCTCTGTTACCGGTATCTTAGCTTAAAGGGACAGTCTACACCAGAAATGTTATTGTTTTAAAAGATAGATAATCCCTTTATTACCCATTCCCCAGTTTTGCATAACCAACACAGTTATAATAATATACTTTTAACCTCTGTGATTATCTTGTATCTAAGCCTCTGCAAACTGCCCCTTTATTTCAGTTCTTTTGACAGACTTGCAGTTTAGCCAATCAGTGCCTGCTCCCAGATAACTTCACGTGCACGAGCACAGTGTTATCTATATGAAATACGTGAACTAACACCCTCTAGTGGTGAAAAACTGTTAAAATGCATTCTGAAAAGAGGTGGCCTTCAAGGTCTAAGAAATTAGCATATGAACCTCCTAGGTTAAGTTTTCAACTAAGAATACCAAGAGAACAAAGCAAAATTGGTGATAAAAGTAAATTGGAAAAGTGTTTAAAATTACATGCTCTATCTGAATCATGAAAGTTTATTTTGGCCTAGACTGTCCCTTTAATACATTGATGTTTACGCCACAGACAATCTTTACTAGGATCAGAACTAACGCATTATCGTTTTATCGCATTAATAAAATAAAAATTAGGAGATATCATGGAAAAGGCTAACTATCTGACTGCTGCCATCAATTTGTCAGGGCCGCCAACTTCTCAAACAGCCTACTTGCCAAGTCGTGATAGTAGGAAGAGTTTGGGCAAGAGAGTTTACAGCCCTAGGCCTCAAGTTTCCTTATCCCCAACTCCTTAAGACATAAAAGATGCCACAAATAAAACGCCTAAACCCGGATTGTACCAATTCAGATTAGTAATTACTGCCACAACCTGAGAGTAAATATTCAGGGAGTCACGGCCACCTCTAAATTTATACGTCAATTTAAGCCAATAAATGAAATAAAACTGTAAATTCAAATATCATCATCAACAATTTTTCTTTCCAATATCCAAAAACCTAAAAACAATTGGAAAATCTAATTGAGGTCAGGAGTTTCCTTGCATGACTACTCTGCATTTTTATGTTTAAACTTTTTCAGAAAATTATAAAGAGAAAAAGGAGAAAGAAAGAAAAACCATCAAATAAAAAGATACAGTAAATATATACAAAGGAATAAATGTAACATAAAAGTCCTATACATTTATTTAATTTATAAAAAAATACCATATATACACACACAAAGTAAAAAACATCTAAATGAAATACTAAACTGACCAGAATGTTTTGTGTATTTCATTTTCATAAACAGAATTACTTATAATAGGTTATATATGGTATTTATGCACCAAATTACCCAGCTTTTCCAAAAGGAGCAAACTGCCCTTTGCGATTTATATTAAATTTACTATGTTTTGGCAAATACGTTCTTTATTTTTTTATTTTGTGCAAGCTCTTAACTTTGGGTACTCACATTATTTCCCACATTTGTAAAAAGGGACTTTAAACACTAAATACATTTTATAAGCATAGTATTGCGGTTATTCCTTGCCTCCCTCTAGTCATGGGTGCCGCCATGTTGGAATCTGTCTCTCACTATATTCTAGTGCTGGCCTGTTGTGTGCAGTAACTCTCCCTCCGATACCTGCAGTGTAACTTAGGTTCCATAATGGCAGCACCAACATTTAGAGGGAGGTGCATGAACAGTAATTAGTGTCCTAGTATCTAATGCAGATATCACAAATGTATACACAGCAGAGATGGCCTTTTAATTTACTTGAGTAGGTAAAGTTACTTTACTTGCAGAACGTCCCACGTGGACATGGCTCACAAGACGTGGCATTCTGATGAGAGGAGTAAAAACCTGTCAAGAGACAGAAATGAGGAAGAAGGTATTAGCAAAATTGTAAAAAACAAAAAACAAACAAACAGCCAGTAAAGAATAATGTGCTGGATTTGCACCATGTCCCATCTAATCTACTCCGCCATTATTTAATCCTTTCTTTTCTACTATATCTAACACAACCCTCCAAGCATTTTGTTTTTACTGTATTAACAGGCACTACAGAATGCAACAGTAGCACATATACTGTACCCATCATCCTTTTCTAAAAGTAACCTTTGTTTGCATTGCGTTTAAACCCTTGCACCTTTACACACCTTTCATCTGCTTTGGTGCACTTATTGCGCAAACACACTCATAAGATAATGTGCCAGATAGAGATTACTTTTTTTTTTTTTTTTTAAGTCTACCAGCATATTACAAAGTCACTTCTTGCATCTACAAATTAAGTCCTCAACACACATCTGCATCAAACCCAAAAAGAGGAGGGGGTAAGAAAGCGAAAAAATATGGGATATCACCCTCCATACTAAGATCACCCAGAATAAAATCTGAATTAGATCTACTTTAGGATTTTATCTCTGAATAGGCTTTCTAAAACATCTGCTAATGTTCTTTTTTTCTCCTAAATTTTCCCAGCATGGTATTGCCAACCTGCTCATTCCTTTTATTTTCTACATAGTATATTTTGTTGCCTTGCTCTCTTCTCTCCACCTGAGTGAACAACTACGTGAACAACTACGTGAACAACTACGTGAACAACTACGTGAACAACTACGTGAACAACTACGTGAACAACTACGTGAACAACTACGTGAACAACTACGTGAACAACTACGTGAACAACTACCAGGGTGCACTGAAAGACTAATGTAAGAAAGTCACAGCAGGCACTTTCTGGCCTTCCACAAGCCATATATTTATACCACACAAGCAATAGAAAAAAAAGTGATGTTTCATGGTCATGAGGGAATGTGATGTCTGTCTGAGGAACAGGTTAACTACCCCCAAAAAGTCACTTTTTGTTTATTGCCTGTATGGAATAAATAAATGGATTGTTGAAGACCAGAGAGTGCCTGCTGTGATTCTGAGATATAGATAATATAGATATTAGCACAAGGTTATCAACCCAGCATCTCAGAAAACAGTGAGCACAGAGACCAATGTTATCTCAATAGTAGCACTATATTTATTTAAAGGTATATCAAAAAAATTATATCTAAATATTATATAAATATCAAACATAACTACAAAAATTACACCTAAAATATATGACCGGTCATACTGCTAATTAAACTTCCTGGGATAGTAAAAACAAATCCATACAGGGAGGGTTCATTCAGTGATGTTAAACATATATCCCAAACAATACTGATGCAGCATTAAAAGTTCCAGCTAGGAGATAATGTTGCAAGGATGCAGGTAGGGTTCAAATCTCGCCCTGCTCTGGAAAGGTTTATCCGGTCTCATATTTCCAGATGTCCAGAAAATAGAATGCCCTTCTTTCAGTGTGTGAAGGATCTAGAGGATATGGGAGTAATTGTCCCTGTACCAGCGACGGACCACAAGAAGGCTTATTACACCCTGTTTATAGTTCCAAATAAGGAGGGACAGTTCAGACCCATTTTGGACTTAAAGATCCAGAACAGGTTCTTGAGGGTTCCTTCATTCAAAAAAGGAAACTATAAGCTCAATCTTCAATAGACCTGAAAGATGCATATTTGCATATTCCTATCCACCTGGATCACCATCAGTTTCTTCTTTTTGCCTTTCTAAACAAACATTACCAGTTTGCAACCTTAACTTTTGGTCTGGCTACTGCTCCTCGCGTTTTTACCAAGGTTCTGGGAGCCATAGTTGTGGTTATCGGGGCTCATTCCGACAATATTTTTATTCAAACTCCATCATTTCCTTTAGAGACTTCTCACATGGAGAAACTTGTTTGATTTCTTCACAGTCATGGCTGGAAGATAAAAGTGGTCAAAGATTTCTCTAATCATCATCAATTCAGTGGAAATTAAGCAGTTTCTTATGGACCAACGCAAGATCAAGCTTCAGGCACCCTGTGTAAGGCTTCAATTTCTATTTCTTCCTTCAGTAGCTCAGTGCATGGAGGTTGTTGGTCTCATGGTAGTGGAATCGGATGCTATACCATTTATAAGGTTTCATCTGTGCCCTATTCAATTGTGCATGCTCCGGCAGTGGAATGGGGATCATTCTGATCTGTCACAGTTAGTCCATCTAGAGCACCTCACGTGACAATCTCTCTATTGGTGGACATCTCCAGGAGGTATGAGTTTCCTCAGGCTGACATGGGAGCTAATTACCATGGTTGCCAGCCTGTCCAGTTGGGGAGCGATCCAGGCTCTGCAAGCTTGGCCTGTATTTCGTTCAGTTCCATTTATTTGCTTCCATTTAGACAATGTAATGACTGTGGCGTATATAAATCATCAGGGGGGTACCTGCAGTTCCCTAGCAATGCAGGAGGTATCTCAAATTCTGAACTGGGCAGAGATGTATCGGTGCACCATTTCAGCAATTCACAGCCCAGGTGTAAACAACTGGGAAGCCGATTGTCAGTCATCAGACTTTTCATTCGGGGGAATGGTCTCTAAATTAGGTGATCTTCGATCAGCTGGTAGTGCAATGGGGTCTTCTAGCGATAGACTTAATGGCATCTTGTCTGAATAACAAACTTCTGAGATATGGTTTGAGATCAAGGGACCCTCTGGCGGATGCTTTGACACAGATGGCAGCATCAGTTGGTTTACATATATCCTCCAATTGTTCTTCTCCCCAGGGTGGTGGTTCAGCTCAAGCAGGAGAGATGTCAGCTATCCACATAGCTTCAGCATGGCCAGATCTTCTGGTTCATGGTCCGTTCCATTATCAAAACCTTCAGTCTCTCAGTCTAACTGCATGGAGATTGAACGGTTGATTCATTCTCAGAGAGGTTTCTCTGATTCGGTAAGCCTGTGACAACAAAGATTTATCATAAGGTGTGGAAAGCATATCTTACTTGGTGTTCTGATAGAGGTTATTCTTGGCATTCTGTGAGAATTCCCCGTATCCTTCAATTTCTACAAGATGGTTTAAATAAGGGTTTGTCTGCCAGTTCTATTAAGGGGCAGATTTCAGTGCTCTCTGTTTTGTTTCATAGGAGATTAGTTCATCTTCCTGATAATTCAATCCTTATGTTCAGGCCTTGGTCAGGATCAGACATGTTATTAAAGGGACACTGTACCCAAAATTTTTCTTTCGTGATTAAGATAGAGCATGACATTTTAAGCAACTTTCTAATTTATTCCTATTATCAAATTTTCTTCATTCTCTTGGTATCTTTATTTGAAATGCAAGAATGTAAGTTTAGATGCCGGCCCATTTTTGGTGAACCTGGGTTGTCCTTGCTGATAGGTGGATAAATTCATCCACCAATAAAAAAGTGCTATCCAGAGTACTGAAACCAAAAAAAAAAAAGCTTAGATGCCTTCTTTTTCAAATAATGATAGCAAGAGAACGAAGAAAAATTGCTAATAGGAGTAAATTAGAAAGTTGCTTAAAATTGCATGCTCTTTCTGAATTACAAAAGAAAAAATTTGGGTACAGTGTCCCTTTACCATTAACCAAGACATAATTGTTTCTTCTTTATGGGAACAGGTGGAGGTGGCGCCTACAGCAGTCTGATGCCTACAGAAAAATAAATAAATCACAGAAATACTCTTACTCGTGGAAATAAATCTATAAAATATTTAATTCAATAAAAAATAATAAATAAAACGATATATCTAACTAAGACACCTGTGTCTTAAATACTCAAAAATCCATTAACCAATAGTCAAGATAGCATATAAAAACTATATGAACTCATAAGTGTATAACATTGACTGAAAACGGGTAAAATCACATATAACCCCCCCACACACAAATTCCATGAAATATACAGACTCCTATGTGTTGGCTAAAAGCTCATAAAGTCATATGTAGGTATTCTGTACCATTAGCTGTTTTAACGGGTATGAAGGAGTATTTGCTTTTTATCCCAAAGTAATAATTCAGGTTTGCCGAGTCTCACTCACTTCAATTTAGCCGATAACTCACCCAGCCTTCCGGCACAAACGGCACAGCCTTAGTTCACCCTCTCTCTGTATATCAGTGTTAGCTGGGTTTTCTGTGTTTGTGATTAGAATAGTCACGTGGGTATTCAGTATCTAATCACCACGTGTGTCCAAGTGCGCGCACGGTTTGAAAGTTTGGCTGAAAAAAGCCAGATGGCTCCAAACTCCTACCGCTTAACCGGTCTACTTCCTCTTTACTTTCAGAGCTACTTCTTAACCAATATAGTGGTCCTGGGAGTCATCCTCTGGCCACTCACTGGCCTCAAGTATATACCTGAAATCGATTATTTACGTGTTACAAGCCAAAAACATGTAAATCACCGATTTCAGCTATATACTTGAGGCCAGTGAGTGGCCAGAGGACGACTCCCAGGACCGCAATATTTCCACAAGTATTTATGTGATTATTTATTCTTCTATACGCATCAGACTGCCGTAGGCGCCACCTCCACCTGCAGCCAGTGAGGTAGGCCGTTCTGTTGGTATAACAACCAGTCCAAAACAAACCTCTCTTAACCTGTTCTCTTTATGCCCTAATCTGAAGTCTTCTAAGGAGAGACTTCTGCATAACTTAGATGTAGTCAGGGAGTTGAAATTCTATTTGGAAGCTACAAAGGATTTACGCCAGTCTTCGAGCTTATTTGTCTTGTACTCATGAAAGCTTAAGGGTCAGAAGGTTTCTTCTGTTTGTCATTCTGGTCGAGAATTTAATTTGTAAGGCTTACTTGGAGGCGGGTCAGTGGCCTCCTCTCAGAATTTCTGCTCATTCCACTAGTTCCATTTCCACGTCTTGGGCTTCAAGAATGAGGCCTCTATAGAACAGATTTGCAGAGCGCCTGCTTGGTCTTCTTTACACATGTTTACAAAATGTTACCAATTCTGATGTGTTTGTCTCGGCAGAGGTTTCATTTGGTAGGAAGGTTCTTCAGGCGGTGGTGTCTGGTACATAGGTACCTGCCTTTCCTTCCTTTTGTCCTAGCCTAATATTTTCATGGACTTCACAGCTTGGGTATTGGTTCCCATGTGTAAGGTTGTGGACTCTCACCACCATTTGAAAGAAAGAAAATATTCTTACCCGATAAATTATTTTCTCTTTCTTGGTGGTAAAAGTCCACGAACCCGCCTGCTTGTATCGTAGGTGGCGGAAGTATAGTATTGCACCTCTTTACCCCACTATTCTTTTCTGCTTCCTTTTATTCTTTTCCTTGGCGATGTGTACTACTGGGAGAGAGAGGGAAGTGGGAGGGATATTTCAAAGCTTTGGTGTGGGGTATCTTTGCCTCCTCCTGGTGGCCAGGTAATGTAATCACATGTAAGATTGTGGACTCTCACCACCAAGAAAGAAAATATAATGTTATTACCCATTCCCCAGTTTTGCATAACCAACACTTATATTAATACACTTTTTACCTCTGTAGAGGCTTAGACACAAGGCAATTACAGACTGCCCCCTTATTTCAGTTTACATGACAGACTTGCCATTTAGCTAATCAGTGCTGACTCAAATAACTCCACGGGAGTGAGCAAAATATTGATATGGCACACATGCCCTGTTAAGCTGTGAAAATCAAAAGGTCTTTCAAGGTCTTAGAAGTTAAAATATAAGCTAGGTTTAGCTTTCAACAAAAAATACCAAGAGAACAAAGTAAATTTGATGATAAAAGTGAATTGGAAAGTTGTTTAAAATTACATGTTCTATCTGAATAATAAAAGTTTAATTTTGACTAGACTGTCTCTAAGTGTAACACTGTTGCTTCTTGCTTTGTTAATCGGTTTCAATTTGGCAATGGAAAAGTTGTTGATTTCTTTTATTGTGTTTGCTATATACCTTGTAACCCATATTTTCAAACTTTGCCTTAAAAGCACCTGTGATTACACTTGAGATTCTTTAAATAAAGATGTATATAAAAATAAGCCTATCGAGGATTTTTAATTTATCTCCTTTCTGTGGCTATTTAGGAACAAATATAAATTATCTGAATATCATGGGACTCACGTAAGTTAATACACAAATGTATGAATAAAAGTCAAGAAACTAAATCTGTGTGATTCAACCTAGCATCATGACCATAACGTACCTTTTTCACATACTTTGCAAAGAGAAGACGCAGTCTGATTGGAATAGTAACCAGCCTGGCATGACTTACAAAAAGAACTTTGTGTTTCGCTAGAGGAAAGAATAAAAATAGATAAATATGAGTACTATACTAAATTCAATCACTTTGCCTAACAGTTAAATACAAAAAAATAGTTTTCCCCTTCAAAAATATGATTTTCTTTTTGTTTCTGTTTAATCTTATACATCAGTATCATACCTCCCAACATGTCTAGACTAGTATCTGGCACCAGGAGGCTCAAAGTGGAATTATGGTAATTTTAGGGTGGGTTTGGGACTGACAAGGAGGTGCAACAACAAGTCCTAAACTATAACCATCCTGCAAAACGTGTGATGGTTGGTAGTTCTGATAATCATTATCACCTCCTAAAGAATGTCTATTGATTTCTCCATACACAAAGACCCACTTCAATACCCGCTGCCCAACACCTCAAGATATCCTGCCATACTCCCAACATTTCCTGGCAGATAGGTGAAGGAGGCTTGTGGAGAGTATCCCACTTGTGTCTGGTGGGCAAAGTCATGATAGGAGGGTCAGGCCAAAAGGTATCCCAGTGGATGAGAGTGGGCATGTCATGGGGTTGAGCAGAGTTGGGTTCCTGTGCAGTGCCAGGGTAGCTCCTGAAAGTCAGTACATTCCAACTCATGATAATCCTGCAAGATCCAGGATGGTTGGGAGGTATCTCCTGCTTCAAACAAAATACAGCAATTCTCTGTCACTATATAGACTGTAAGCTCTTCAGGGCAGCTACTACATAGCTACTGTACTACTTGTAAAATGCACTCATTGCTTTTGTATTGCCAAACATGTAAAGAGTGCGGTATACACAGACAGCACTACAGAAATTAAGATACATATTCACATACCAATGCAGTGCTAATATTTGCTTTACAATGTTGTAAAAGAGAGGAAGTCACAATTATTAGCTGAAAACTATTTGTGCGTCACGGGGAAGTCAAGAACCTGCTGAACAAGTACAGCTTTTAAAAAGGGACATTAAACACTAAATCTATCATTGACAGAATGATGTATTCAGACCAAAGATTAGCCTGAGAATAAGAATATTTACGTGTTTTTTTCAAATAATATTGTTTAAAACTTTACCCTTAATATAAAAATGTCCATAAAGCAGTGGGCGTCGCCCATATTGTAACTTAGGTTTCCTTTTCTGCTTAGGCCAATTAGGAATGGTTATAAATATCTTACTAGAGTGTGCAACCAATGACTGTGTGGATCATAGTGGTGTCTGCCCTTTTAACAGGAATTTCAAAGCCCACAACATTCAGAATTAAATTACAGGAAAGGGGAACAAAATAAATAATGAAAATGTACTGCAAAGTTGTTTTACTACATATACAGTAATTAAACATTCTGTATTAAATATCTCAAAGTGTTGAATGTCCCATTAAAAACCTTAGTCCATCACCAACTGGTTTTATTTGATCATTTATTAAAAGGGACATTAAACACTAAGTGCAGTACATTTCATAAGAATAGTAGAAAGATTATTCCTGCAGTGTAACCCAAGTTTGAAATGGCAGCCCCCGTAATTAGAGGGAGGTGCATGAAATGTATTTAGTGTTTAAAGACCCTAAAAAATGAAAAGATTGTAATCAGTTGACACTTATTATTGAAGAATACACATTAACACAAATAAGACAAAAACATAATTTATGTAAGAACTTACCTGATAAATTCATTTCTTTCATATTAGCAAGAGTCCATGAGCTAGTGACGTATGGGATATACATTCCTACCAGGAGGGGCAAAGTTTCCCAAACCTTAAAATGCGTATAAATACACCCCTCACCACACCCACAATTCAGTTTAACGAATAGCCAAGAAGTGGGGTGATAAGAAAGGTGCGAAAGCATCAAAAAATAAGGAATTGGAATAATTGTGCTTTATACAAAAAAATCATAACCACCACAAAAAAGGGTGGGTCTCATGGACTCTTGCTAATATGAAAGAAATGAATTTATCAGATAAGTTCTTACATAAATTAGGTTTTCTTTCATGTAATTAGCAAGAGTCCATGAGCTAGTGACGTATGGGATAGCAGATACCCAAGATGTGGAACTTCCACGCAAGAGTCACTAGAGAGGGAGGGATAAAATAAAGACAGCCAATTCCGCTGAAAAAAATAATCCACAACCCAAATCAAAAAGTTTTAATCCTTATAATGAAAAAAACTGAAATTATAAGCAGACGAATCAAACAGAAACAGCTGCCTGAAGTACTTTTCTACCAAAAACTGCTTCAGAAGAAGAACACATCAAAATGGTAGAATTTAGTAAAAGTATGCAAAGAAGACCAAGTGGCCGATTTGCAAATCTGATCAACAGAAGCTTCATTCCTAAATGCCCAGGAAGTAGAAACTGACCTAGTAGAATGAGCCGTAATTCTTTGAGGCGGGGACTTACCCGACTCCACATAAGCATGATGAATCAAAGACTTTAACCAAGATGCCAAAGAAATGGCAGAAGCCTTCTGACCTTTCCTGGGACCAGAAAAAACAACAAATAGACTAGAAGTCTTTCTAAAATCTTTAGTAGCTTCAACATAATATTTCAAAGCTCTAACTACATCCAAAGAATGTAACAATTTTTCTTTAGAATTCTTAGGATTAGGACATAACGAAGGGACAACAATTTCTCTACTAATGTTGTTAGAATTCACAACCTTAGGTAAAAATTGAAATGAAGTCCGCAACACCGCCTTATCCTGATGAAAAATCAGAAAAGGAGATTCACAAGAAAGAGCAGATAACTCAGAAACTCTTCTAGCAGAAGAGATAGCCAAAAGGAACAATACTTTCCAAGAAAGTAATTTAATGTCCTGAGAATGCATAGGCTCAAATGGAGGAGCCTGTAAAGCTGTCAAAACCAAATTAAGACTCCAAGGAGGAGAGATTGGCTTAATAACAGGTTTGATACGGACCAAAGCCTGTACAAAACAATGAATATCAGGAAAATTAGCAATCTTTCTGTGAAAAAGAACAGAAAGAGCAGAGATTTGTCCTTTCAAAGAACTTGCAGACAAACCTTTATCCAAACCATCCTGAAGAAATTGTAAAATTCTAGGAATTCTGAAAGAATGCCAGGAGAATTTATGAAAAGTACACCAAGAGATGTAAGTCTTCCAAACTCGATAATAAATCTTTCTAGAGACAGATTTCCGAGCCTCTAACATAGTATTAATCACTGAGTCAGAGAAACCTCTATGACTAAGAATTAAGCGTTCAATCTCCATACCTTCAAATTTAATAATTTGAGATCCTGATGGAAAAAAGGGCCTTGAGACAGAAGGTCTGGCCTTAATGGAAGTGTCCAAGGCTGGCAACTGGCCATCCGAACGAGATCCGCAAACCAAAACCTGTGAGGCCATGCTGGAGCCACCAGCAGTACAAATGAGCGCTCCAATAGAATTTTGGAGATTACTTTCGGAAGAAGAACTAGAGGCGGAAAGATATAAGCAGGATGATAATTCCAAGGAATTGACAACGCATCCACTGCTTCCGCCTGAGGATCCCGGGATCTGGACAGATACCTGGGAAGTTTCTTGTTTAGATGAGAGGCCATCAGATCTATTTCTGGAAGTCCCCAGATTTGAACAATCTGGAGAAAAACCTCTGGATGAAGGGACCATTCGCCCGGATGTAACGTCTGGCGACTGAGATAATCCGCTTCCCAATTGTCTACACCTGGGATGTGAACCGCAGAAATTAGACAGGAGCTGGATTCCGCCCATACAAGTATCCGAGATACTTCTTTCATAGCTTGAGGACTGTGAGTCCCCCCTTGATGATTGACATATGCCACGGTCGTGACATTGTCTGTTTGAAAACAAATAAACGATTCTCTCTTCAGAAGAGGCCAGTACTGAAGAGCTTTGAAAATCGCACGAAGTTCCAAAATATTGATTGGTAATCTCGCCTCCTGAGATTTTCAAACCCCTTGCGCTGTCAGAGATCCCCAAACCGCTCTCCAACCTGATAGACTCGCATCTGTTGAGATCACAGTCCAGGTTGGACGAACGAAAGAGGCCCCTTGAATTAAACAATGGTGATTCATCCACCACGTTAGAGATGATCGAACATTGGGATTTAAGGATATTATTTGTGATATCCTTGTATAATCCCTGCACCACTGGTTCAGCATACAAAGCTGGAGTGGTCTCGTGTGAAAACGAGCAAAAGGGATCGCGTCCGATGCAGCAGTCATGAGACCTAAAATCTCCATGCATAATGCTACCGAAGGGAACAATTGAGACTGAAGGTTTCGACAGGCTGAAACCAATTTCAGACGTCTCTTTTCTGTCAGAGACAAAGTCATGGACACTGAATCTATTTGGAAACCTAAAAAGGTTACTCTTGTCTGAGGAATCAAGGCACTCTTTGGTAAATTGATCCTCCAACCATGTCTTTGAAGAAACAACACAAGTTGATTCGTATGAGATTCTGCAAAATGTGAAGACTGAGAAAGTAAATTAACCAAGGTGAGGGGAGCTTATGGTGTGGGTTAAGAAAGTTGTGTCAGAGTGTTTTTCACTATGTGTATTATCACAGTAGAAATGAAAATAAAAGTAATGAAGCTTATATATAGATAGTATTTATTTAAAACACTTAAAACAAGTTAGAATTGTAAGTATAGAGCTCTAATACTTTAAAACATTAAAAAACAATATACAATTAATATAAGGACAACATTGGAGAATTATGAACAGTCTTTTTGATTTGTTTTCAATTTGTTCATATAGTCTGATCAATTAATTTGATTGAATTCGTTTTTTGTTTTTTGTTTAGAAAGTTTTTTATATGAATGTTTTACTTTTACTCACGTTTTTGTCTTGGATGAAAAACTTTTAAAATGGCCTTAATATATGTCCAGGATAGGCCGTTGAGGAGACAAAAGTAAATAGATGACAGTCTTATGTTTAAGACGCTCTTTATCTTAAAAGGTCAAAAATTGCAACTTATGAAAAGAAAAATTGTAACGTTGTTTCAAATTTTTGCAAGTCTTTTAAGAGGAGAGACAATTGGTGTTTCTATATTGGATATATCTGGAGAAATCGATGTGCTTAAGGTTTCTTTGCCAATTTCACTTGTAGATGTGGTGTTTGATATTTGATAAAAGGAAGGACTCGTTGGTCTCCGAGACTTTTTACCCTGTTTTTGGTAGATTTGATGTATAGGGTTTGCAGGAGTCTCTAGGAGGCTTGTAGTGTTTGTTGGTATTTGGGTCTTTGGTTAAAATCGTGATCGTTGGTCTCTGAGACTGTTTACCCTATTAATATGGTGAATTTGATGTTCAGGGTTTGCTGGAGTCTCTAAGAGGCTTGTGGTATTTCTGGATGATATTATCTTGGATCCTGATATCAATTTCAGATACAGGTAAATTTACTTTGAGGTTCTGAGGACCGGGACAATTTTATCTGTCCGTAGAGGTTCTTTGTAGTGAATTGCTTCTTTTTTGCGTTTGTCAGCGTTCAAACGTTAGTTATGGTGAATCCGCTTATAAGTTCAACATCCCACAGTGTGGGCATATAGCATCAAAAGAGGGTGCACACTCAGGAGGGCAAATCTACGCGTAGATTTGCCCTCCTGAGTGTGCACCCTCTTTTGATGCTATATGCCCACACTGTGGGATGTTGAACTTATAAGCGGATTCACCATAACTAACGTTTGAACGCTGACAAACGCAAAAAAGAAGCAATTCACTACAAAGAACCTCTACGGACAGATAAAATTGTCCCGGTACTCAGAACCTCAAAGTAAATTTACCTGTATCTGAAATTGATATCAGGATCCAAGATAATATCATCCAGAAATACCACAAGCCTCTTAGAGACTCCAGCAAACCCTGAACATCAAATTCACCATATTAATAGGGTAAACAGTCTCAGAGACCAACGATCACGATTTTAACCAAAGACCCAAATACCAACAAACACTACAAGCCTCCTAGAGACTCCTGCAAACCCTATACATCAAATCTACCAAAAACAGGGTAAAAAGTCTCGGAGACCAACGAGTCCTTCCTTTTATCAAATATCAAACACCACATCTACAAGTGAAATTGGCAAAGAAACCTTAAGCACATCGATTTCTCCAGATATATCCAATATAGAAACACCAATTGTCTCTCCTCTTAAAAGACTTGCAAAAATTTGAAACAACGTTACAATTTTTCTTTTCATAAGTTGCAATTTTTGACCTTTTAAGATAAAGAGCGTCTTAAACATAAGACTGTCATCTATTTACTTTTGTCTCCTCAACGGCCTATCCTGGACATATATTAAGGCCATTTTAAAAGTTTTTCATCCAAGACAAAAACGTGAGTAAAAGTAAAACATTCATATAAAAAACTTTCTAAACAAAAAACAAAAAACGAATTCAATCAAATTAATTGATCAGACTATATGAACAAATTGAAAACAAATCAAAAAGACTGTTCATAATTCTCCAATGTTGTCCTTATATTAATTGTATATTGTTTTTAATGTTTTAAAGTATTAGAGCTCTATACTTACAATTCTAACTTGTTTTAAGTGTTTTAAATAAATACTATCTATATATAAGCTTCATTACTTTTATTTTCATTTCTACTGTGATAATACACATAGTGAAAAACACTCTGACACAACTTTCTTAACCCACACCATAAGCTCCCCTCACCTTGGTTAATTCACGTTTCATTTATTAGACAGTCGTTTGAAGGAAAAACTGTCAATTATTGTAGGGTACAGAGCGAGGTTACAAAAACTATTTCTTTAGATAAAAATTATTTATCTCTAAATATACACACACTAGGTGCACTCACTCTATACTTGTTCCTCCAAAAAGACTGAGAAAGTACCAAGATGTCGTCCAAATAAGGAAATACCGCAATACCCTGTTCTCTGATTACAGAGAGAAGGGCACCGAGAACCTTCGAAAAGATTCTTGGCGCTGTTGCTAGACCAAATGGAAGAGCAACAAACTGGTAATGCTTGTCTAGAAAAGAGAATCTCAGAAACTGAAAGTGATCTGGATGAATTGGAATATGCAGGTATGCATCCTGTAAATCTATTGTAGACATATAATGCCCTTGCTGAACAAAAGGCAGAATAGATCTTAGTTACAATCTTGAACGTTGGTATCCTTACATAACGATTCAATATTTTTAGATCCAGAACCGGTCTAAAAGAATTCTCTTTCTTTGGTACGATGAATAGATTTGAATAAAACCCCAGACCCTGTTCCAGAACTGGAACTGGTATAATTACCCCAGCTAACTCTAGGTCTGAAACATATTTCAGAAACGCCTGAGCTTTTACTGGATTGACTGGAATGCGTGAGAGAAAGAATCTTCTCACAGGCGGTCTTACTTTGAAACCTATTCTGTACCCTTGTGAAACAAGGTTCTGAATCCAAAGATTGTGAACTGAATTGATCCAAACATCTTTGAAAAATCGCAACCTGCCCCCTACCAGCTGTGCTGGAATGAGGGCCGCACCTTCATGCGGATTTAGGGGCTGGTTTTGACTTTCTGGAAGGCTTAGATTTATTCCAGATTGGATTAGGTTTCCAACCGGAAACCGTTCCTTTAGTGGAAGGATCAGGCTTCTGCTCCTTCTGACGAAAGGAACGAAAATGATTAGCAGCCCTGTAATTACCTTTAGATATTTTACCCTGAGGCAAAAAGGCACCCTTTCCACCAGTAACAGTTGAAATTATAGAATCCAACTGAGAACCAAACAATTTATTACCTTGGAAAGAGAGAGAAAGCAAAGTTGATTTAGAACTCATATCAACATTCCAGGATTTAAGCCATAAAGCTCGTCTAGCTAAAATAGATAAAGACATATACCGGACATCAACTCTAATGATATCAAAAATGGCATCACAGACAAAATTATTAGCGTGTTGAAGAAGTTTAACAATGCTATAAGTGTTATGATCTGTTACTTGTTGCGCTAAAGTCTCCAACCAAAAAGTTGAAGCCGCAGCAACATCAGCCAAAGAGATAGCAGGTCTAAGTAGATTACCTGAACATAAATAAGCTTTTCTCAAAAATGATTCAATGTTCCTATCTAAAGGATCTTTAAACAAAGTGCTATCTGCCGTAGGAATAGCAGTACGTTTGGCAAGAGTAGAGATAGCCCCATCGACTTTAGGGATTTTATCCCAAAATTCCAGTCTATCAGATGGCACAGGGTACAATTTCTTAAACCTTGGAGAAGGAGTAAATGAAGTACCCAGACTATCCCATTCCCTAGCAATCACATCTGAGATAGCATCAGGAACGGGAAAAACTTCCGGAATTAACACATGAAGGTTTATAAACCGAATTTAAACGTTTAGTAGTTCTAGAATCAAGAGGACTGGACTCCTCCATATCTAGAGCAATCAAAACTTCTTTAATAATGAACGAATAAACTCCATTTTAAATAAATATGAAGATTTATCAGAATCAATATCTATAGTAGAATCTTCCGAACCAGAAAAAACCTCATCAGAAACAGATAAGTCAGAATGATGGTGGTCACCTAAAAATTCATCAGAAAAATGAGAAGTTTTGAAAGACCTTTTACGTTTATTAGAAGGAGGAATAACAGACAGAGCCTTCTTAATAGAATTAGAAACAAATTCTTTAACATTAACAGGAACATCCTGAACAAAAGATGTTGAAGGAACAACAACAGGTAAAGGATTATTACTAATAGAGACAGAATCCGCTTTGGAAAGTTTATCATGACAGCTTTCACAAACCACAGCTGGGGGAACAGATACCACAAGTTTACAACATATACACTTAACTTTGGTAGGTCCAGCATCAAGCAGCTTCTGTTCATTAGAGGATTTTGATCCGGGGTCAGGATGAGACATCTTGCAATATGTAATAAAAAAGAAAAAACATATAAAGCAAAATTATCAAATTCCTTAAAAGACAGTTTCAGGAATAGGAAAGAATGCCAAAATAATAAGCTTCTGGAAACCAGAAGCCATGATGATAAAAAATGTTTAAATAAAGTGAGTAAAAGATACGCCCACATTTTTTTGGCGCAAAAAAATGTCTGAATACGCATGCGTAACAGAATACAACTTCCGGCGTAACGTCACCGGAAATTACAATTTTTTGCGCCAAAAAAATGACGTAAAAAGAAACATTTTCCGCCCCCGCGAGCCTAACAGCACATGGGAAAAAATGGCCAAATCAAAATCTTTCAAGGTAAGAAAAAATAAAGTAAAGCATTATCCCAATAATGAAACTGACAGTCTGTATAGAAAAGGAATACTGATTACCCTGAATCAAGGCAAATATAAGTTTATAGACATATATTTAGAACTTTACAAATAAAGTGCCCAACCATTAGCGCAGAGTGTCACAAAGAATAAGATTTACTTACCCCAGGACACTCCTCTACATGTAGTAGATAGCCAAACCAGTACTGAAACGAGAATCAGTAGAGGTAAAGGTATATAGAGTATATCGTCGATCAGAAAAGGGAGGTAGGAGAAGAAATCTCTACGACCGATAACAGAGAAACCTATGAAATGGATCCCCTAGAGGTAGACCATTGTATTCGAATAGGCAATACTCTCTTCACATCCCTCTGACATTCACTGCACTTCGAGAGGAAAACCGGGCTTCAACCTGTTGCGAAGCGCATATCAACAAAGAATCTTAAGCACAATCTTACTTCACCACCTCCACGGGAGGCAAAGTTTGTAAAACTGAATTGTGGGTGTGGTGAGGGGTGTATTTATAGGCATTTTAAGGTTTGGGAAACTTTGCCCCTCCTGGTAGGAATGTATATCCCATACGTCACTAGCTCATGGACTCTTGCTAATTACATGAAAGAAATTAATGTTTTTATTTAGGTTACATCTTTGTGTGATATTGAAATGTCTATAAAATATCCCCTTCACGCACTATTTGTGTATATATTAACACTGCAGATTTCATTCAAAAGTATAACAAGCTTGACTCTCAGGATTTCAGACCACCTACACTATTTTATCAGACTGATATTTTGGGGACGATCCGACATTAGAACCAACGAGAAAGTATAACGTTGGTACTGTGCGATACACTGTTAAAAATGACATTTCTAAAAAACAAATAATTTTATTTTTTTGCATGTACATGAAAGAGCAGCAGGTAAGCATGTTAAAAAAACATTTTGCCCGACAACCCCTAAAGTAAAAACTGTTTAAAACGTATAATACTAAGAAAAAGTGCACAACTCTGTAAAACGTCTTGCGACAGGGACAACACAAAAAAAAGTTTATTTAGTACAGGAACAGCCATTAAAAAATATTTTGAAATATATTGATTAGGTCACTTTAAAAAGGGACATAAAACACAATTTTTCTCTCGCATGATTCAGATAGAACATACAATTTTAAAGGGACAGTCTAGTCCAAATTAAACTTTCATGATTCAGATAGAGCCTGCAATTTTTAAGCAACTTTCTAATTTACTCCTATTAATTTTTCTTTGTTCTCTTGGTATCTTTATTTGAATGTAAGCTTAGGAGCCGGGCCATTTTTGGTTCAGAACCTGGGTAAGCGCTTGCTGATTGGTGGCTACATTTAGACACCAATCAGAAAGTGCTACCCAGGTGATGAACCAAAAATGGGCTGGCTCCTATGCTTACATTCTTGCTTTTTCAAAGAAAGATACCAAGAGAATGAAGAAAACTTAATAGGAGTAAAATTGCTTAAAATTACCCGCTCTATCTGAATCATGAAAGTTTCATTTTGACTAGACTATCCCTTTAAACAACTTTCAAATTTACTTCTAATTTTGTTTTCTTGTTAGCCTTTTGATGAAAAGCAGAAAAGTTAGCTCAGGAGTGCGTGTACGATTCTGCAGTACTTTTTGGCAGCAGTTCTGCAACAATGTTATACATTAGCAAGAGCACTAGAGGGCAGCACTATTTCCTGTCATGCGCACGCTACATATCTAGATATCTCTTCAACAAAGAACATGAGAACAAAGAAAATTTGATAATAGAAGTAAATTGGAAATGTAAAAAAAATAAAAAAATGTAAGCTATGTCTGAATCATGAAAGAAAAATTTGGGGTTTCATGTTCCTTTAAAGGGACAGTAAAGTCCAAAAAAAAAAACAAACAAAAAACCCTCATGTTTCAAATTGGGCATGTCATTTTAAAACAATTTTCCAATTTACTTTTATCACCAACTTTCCAATTTACTTTTATCACCAATTTTGCTTTGTTCTCTTGGTATTCTTAGTTGAAGGCTAAACCGAGGAAGGCTCACATATGATAATTTCTAAGTAGTTGAAGGCCGCCTCTAATCACATGCTTTATTTGCTTTTCACAACAGGGGAGAGCTAGTTCATGTAAGCCATATAGATAACATTGTGATCATGACACTGCACTAATTGGCTAAAATGCAAGTCAATAGATAATAAACAAAATGTCATGTGATCAGGGGGCTGTCAGAAGAGGCTTAGATACAAGTTAATCAGAGGTAAAAAGTATATTAATATAACTGTTGGTTATACAAAACTGGGGAATGGGTAATAAAGGGATTATCTATCTTTTTAAAACAACAACAATTCTGATGTTGACTGTCTCTTTATGTGAATAGTCATATTATTCCCTCTCAAACAAACTGGTATGCCATACAAAAAAAAATTTATTAAAAGAATATATTTTTATCCAAACATGATACTTTAAAAACATATTTTTTTAAAAATCCAAATTTACTTCTAATACTGCATACACATTTGCAAAGAATGGATCAATGGATACAAATTTGACAAATACAAACTTTTGTTTTCTACATAGTATTTGGAACACCACAAATATTTTGAGGATGCTGCCGCTTGTGTATATATTTTATCACATTCTTGGTTGCTAGAGTAATCATAACGTCATAATCTCAGCTCTTTATTACTATGGAAACCTGTGAATAATTTAGTACCTGACACAGACATTCCCTGTATAGTACAGCACAATAGTATATGCACTGCAAAATTACTTTTGGCTCAATTCTTAAAGGGACAGAAACCCCAATTTATTTCGTCGGTGATTGATATAGAGTATACAATTTTAAACTAATTCCCAGTTGCCTTCTATTATCAATACTGCTTCAGTCTACTGTTATACTTTTTTGAAGGAACAGGCAATGCACTACTGGAAGCTAACTGAACACCTCAGGAGAGCCAATGACAAGAGGCACATATGTGAAGCCACCAACCAGCTCCCAGTAGAGCAGTGGTGCTCCTAAGCCTACCTGGGTATGCTTTTCAACAAAAGATACCAAAGCAAAATTAGAGAAAAGAAATAAACTGAAAAGTTGTTTAAGAGTGTGCGCTCTATCTGAACCATGAAAGTATAATTTTGACTTTTACTTTAAAAGGGACAAGTGGACGTTTAACTACGTCAGGCAGTACATAGCCCATCGTACAGCATAACGTAGATCTACGCTAATGCTGGAAGCCCAAGCAGTCTCGGTTGTCAAGTAACAACTAGACTTGTCCATTTTTGGGGTTCCAGCATCTGTCTTCATATGGTGCTCCGTTACCATATGAAGACATATTTCCAGATCGTTACAGACAGTGACACGGTCTGTGTCACTGTCTAACTATCTCCATTGATGATGGTGGGAGGGAAGGTGGGTGGGCTGCCCAGCAGGAGAGAGAGGGGTGGAACCCTACACTTTGGCAAATTACTATGAAAAAAGAAAAAAAAGAAAATGCCCTAAACTGCCTACTGGCAGACTGTCTGCCAGTACCTAAGATGGTGGTGACGAGTGTGTAAATCAGGGAGGTAAGGGAATTTCAGAAGTGTGGTGCACAGCTGCAATTAGTGGCCTTCCAATTATCAAAAACCAATGGTGAAGCTATGCATGTCTTCTATATCTGAAGAAAGCAGATCCCAGAGAAGCTTTTACAACCATTTGTGTTATGACTGCACAAGCTATTTGTAAATAATTTCAGTGTGAAGTGTAAAGTTTGTTAAAGTGTTTTTTTGTTTTTTTTAAAAAATTTGATAGCATTTTTTAGGTTAAAAAAACAAAAAAAAAATCAAGGCTCTCTGTGTTTAAATGGAGTGATAGCAAAAATGCAAAGCAGTACTTTGAGCAACGTTTTCTCTAAATTTCCTGGTAACGAAGGGGTTAAACACAAAACACATTTTATAAGCATAGTATTGAGAATATTCCCTGCCTCCCTCTAATCATAGGTGCCACCATGATGAAGTCCAGAGCTGATGTTGATGTGTTTTGCAGGTATCTGAAGGAGAGTTACTGCAGATGTGCAGTGTAATGGCTGCACCCATGATTAGAGGAAGGTGCATGCAATGTATTTACCGTTTAGTGTCCCTTTAAGCATTTTTTGGGCAGAATCTTCCAAGTGGTGGATTTGTGAATCTATTATCTATAGGGCCGGACTGAGATAAAAAACAGCCATGGAACATTTGAAGATGAGCGCTATTTACCGCTGACTTAGTATAATGCGCACCCTCCATTTTTCTCAAAGTGGATTACTGGGATACTTATTCCCAATATTTTGTTTCAGAATTATATTAGTTTGTATTAAAAAAAAAAAAGTGCCAGATTGTTGTTATATGCACTCTAAAGCCGAATTGCATCCATTAATCGCCCCTTTAAATTGTAGCTTTCTATCCCCAGCTGCTGCAGCCCACCGGTACCCTGGTAGGCCAATCCGGCATTGATTATCTAGGTCTTCTTTTTTGCTTTTGATGGGAATATTTCTTCCTGAAATATCAACCTAAATAATTGAAAAATCAATGCTAAAGTCTTTGGAGATTTTTCTAGATAAATAGTTTTTCTATTGGATTGTGATTGCTACATTAGTTTGCCTGAAATACCGAGAGTACTCAATTTTGTTCAACTCTGTAAAAAGCATTACTGGGCTAAAAGAAGTTGCACACAGGTGGTAAATCACCATAGAACAGGCTAACAATGGTATTGAGCTGGTTGTTCGTTCCTGTGAGTGCACGCTCTGAATCATGAAGAAAAAGAACAAAAAAAAAGTGGTTTCATGTATATATAAAAAAATAAATTAAAAAATTAAGGGTGTAAAGGGCTATGAAACCCCAAAGGTTTCAGCATATAATTAAACAAAACAAAAAAAAAGGTTTCCAATTTTATTCTGTTCCAATGGTGTTCTTTGTTAAAGAGGTAGGCATCGGAAGCACTACATGGCAGGAAATGGTGCTGCCATCTAGGAGTTCTCTGCTGCCATATAGTGCTTACGTCCCTGCCACAAAAGATACCAAGAGAACAAAGAAAATTTGATAATAGAAGTAAATGTTTTGTGTCCCTTTAACTCATTTAAAATCTTTTTCTTGATGAAAGTCAGAGACCGTCACTTAATGGAAATGGAAGAAAAAAAACCCTGCAAGAAGCGCATCCTTTTGATAACTGCAATATTTGTTGGTTATCAAATTTTCCATGTTCTCATGGTATCTTGTGTTGAAACCTCACTCCTTTTCATGAGAGGATACTGATGCAGGCTCAGGGGTGTGCACGTGTTTTGGGCACTTTACATACACCAGGGATTAAAATCAAGTTTGTAACAATGTAACATTTTATGTAAAAATGTCTGTCTGAAGCACGAAAGTGTAATTTTAATTTCCATGCACTTCTGAGGTGGTAATGATCAGGTGCATCAATGAAATTTTATGATTGTATAATGTATTTTGTGATTTACACTTTTTGTATGTTCAAGAGAGAGTACACCTTTTGATGTAAGGTACGGTTAACATATATGAAAAAGCATTGTTTTTGTTCTGCATTATTTAAATATGTATTGCCAATATTATTTATATGCCAATGAAATGTTAACTTACTTGGTGTAGAATCCTTGTGGACAAGGAAGACATGACTGCTGACCACTCATAGGCTGATAGTAACCAGAAGGACAAGCTAAGCAGTCTGATGAATTTGTGCATGACCCGCTTGAACAGCAGAAACAATCTCCAGTATCTGTCAAAAGAAGAACAGCTATATAATCATCAACCACAACAACCACCACCACCTACTAAATACAGCCAAGAGTTTAAACACTTACGGCTAGATTTGGAGTTTTGTCGGTAACGACCCGAAAAACTAACGCCGGCTTTTTTCTGGCCGCACCATAAAAATAACTCTGGTATTGAGAGACCACATAAAGGCTGCGTTAGGCTCCAAAAAAGGAGCGTAGAGCATTTTTAACGCAGCTTCAACTCTCGATACCAGAGTTGCTTACGGACGCGGCCAGCCTCAAAAACGTGCTCGTGCACGATTCCCCCATAGGAAACAATGGGGCTGTTTGAGCATTGTTTGCTATGCGGTAACCCTTCCTATGTCTGCACTTAACACTCTAACATGTACCCCGAGTCTAAACACCCCTAACCTTACACTTATTAACCCCTAATCTGCCGCCCCCGCTATCGCTGACCCCTGCATATTATTATTAACCCCTAATCTGCCGCTCCGTAAACCGCCGCTACTTACATTATCCTTATGTATCCCTAATCTGCTGCCCTAACATTGCCGACCCCTATATTATATTTATTAACCCCTAATCTGCCCCCCACAACGTCGCCTCCACCTGCCTACACTTATTAACCCCTAATCTGCCGACCGGACCTGAGCGCTACTATAATAAAGTTATTAACCCCTAATCCGCCTCACTAACCCTATCATAAATAGTATTAACCCCTAATCTGCCCTCCCTAACATCGCCGACACCTAACTTCAAACATTAACCACTAATCTGCCGACTGGAGCTCACCGCTATTCTAATAAATGTATTAACCCCTAAAGCTAAGTCTAACCCTAACACTAACACCCCCCTAAATTAAATATAATTTAAATCTAATTAATTTTTTAATGAAATTAATTAACTCTTATTAAATAAATTATTCCTATTTAAAGCTAAATACTTACCTGTAAAATAAATCCTAATATAGCTACAATATAATTTATAATTATATTATAGCTATTTTAGGATTAATATTTATTTTACAGGTAACTTTGTATTTATTTTAACCAGGTACAATAGCTATTAAATAGTTAAGAACTATTTAATAGCTAAAATAGTTAAAATAATTACAAATTTACCTGTAAAAGAAATCCTAACCTAAGTTACAATTAAACCTAACACTAGACTATCAATAAATTAATTAAATAAACTACCTACAATTAACCTAACACTACACTATCAATAAATTAAATACAATTGCTACAAATAAATACAATTAAATAAACTAGCTAAAGTACAAAAAATAAAAAAGAACTAAGTTACAAAAAATAAAAAAATATTTACAAACATAAGAAAAATATTACAACAATTTTAAACTAATTACACCTACTCTAAGCCCCCTAATAAAATAACAAAGCCCCCAAAATAAAAAAATGCCCTACCCTATTCTAAATTACTAAAGTTCAAAGCTCTTTTACCTTACCAGCCCTGAACAGGGCCCTTTGCGGGGCATGCCCCAAGAAATACAGCTCTTTTGCCTGTAAAAAAAAAAACATACAATACCCAAGCCCCCCCAACATTACAACCCACCACCCACATACCCCTAATCTAACCCAAACCCCCCTTAAATAAACCTAACACTAAGCCCCTGAAGATCATCCTACCTTGTCTTCACCTCACCGGGTATCACACCGATCCGTCCAGAAGAGCTCCTCCGATGTCCTGATCCAAGCCCAAGCGGGGGCTGAAGAGGTCCATGATCCGGCTGAAGTCTTCATCCAAGCGGGGCAGAAGAGGTCTTCCATCCGATTGAAGTCTTCATCCAAGCGGCATCCATCCGGAGCGAAGCGGCAGCATCCTGAAGACCTCCACTGCGGAACATCCATCCTGGCCGACGACTGAACGACGAATGACGGTTCCTTTAAATGACGTCATCCAAGATGGCGTCCCTCGAATTCCGATTGGCTGATAGGATTCTATCAGCCAATCTGAATTAAGGTAGGAATATTCTGATTGGCTAATGGAATCAGCCAATCAGAATCAAGTTCAATCCGATTGGCTGATCCAATGAGCCAGATTGAGCTTGCATTCTATTGGCTGATCGGAACAGCCAATAGAATGCAAGCTCAATCTGATTGGCTGATTGGATCAGCCAATCGGATTGAACTTGATTCTGATTGGCTGATTCCATCAGCCAATCAGAATATTCCTACCTTAATTCCGATTGGCTGATAGAATCCTATCAGCCAATCGGAATTCGAGGGACGCCATCTTGGATGACGTCATTTAAAGGAACCGTCATTCGTCGTTCAGTCGTCGGCCAGGATGGATGTTCCGCGGTGGAGGTCTTCAGGATGCTGCCGCTTCGCTCCGGATGGATGCCGCTTGGATGAAGACTTCAATCGGATGGAAGACCTCTTCTGCCCCGCTTGGATGAAGACTTCAGCCGGATCATGGACCTCTTCAGCCCCCCGCTTGGGCTTGGATCAGGACATCGGAGGAGCTCTTCTGGACGGATCGGTGTGATACCCGGTGAGGTGAAGACAAGGTAGGATGATCTTCAGGGGCTTAGTGTTAGGTTTATTTAAGGGGGGGTTTGGGTTAGATTAGGGGTATGTGGGTGGTGGGTTGTAATGTTGGGGGGCTTGGGTATTGTATGTTTTTTTTTACAGGCAAAAGAGCTGTATTTCTTGGGGCATGCCCCGCAAAGGGCCCTGTTCAGGGCTGGTAAGGTAAAAGAGCTTTGAACTTTAGTAATTTAGAATAGGGTAGGGCATTTTTTTATTTTGGGGGCTTTGTTATTTTATTAGGGGGCTTAGAGTAGGTGTAATTAGTTTAAAATTGTTGTAATATTTTTCTTATGTTTGTAAATATTTTTTTATTTTTTGTAACTTAGTTCTTTTTTATACTTTAGCTAGTTTATTTAATTGTATTTATTTGTAGCAATTGTATTTAATTTATTGATAGTGTAGTGTTAGGTTAATTGTAGGTAATTGTAGGTAGTTTATTTAATTAATTTATTGATAGTCTAGTGTTAGGTTTAATTGTAACTTAGGTTAGGATTTCTTTTACAGGTAAATTTGTAATTATTTTAACTATTTTAGCTATTAAATAGTTCTTAACTATTTAATAGCTATTGTACCTGGTTAAAATACAAAGTTACCTGTAAAATAAATATAAATCCTAAAATAGCTATAATATAATTATAATTTATATTGTAGCTATATTAGGATTTATTTTACAGGTAAGTATTTAGCTTTAAATAGGAATAATTTATTTAATAAGAGTTAATTAATTTCGTTAGATTTAAATAATATTTAACTTAGGGGGGTGTTAGTGTTAGGGTTAGACTTAGCTTTAGGGGTTAATACATTTATTAGAATAGCGGTGAGCTCCGGTCGGCAGATTAGGGGTTAATAATTGAAGTTAGGTGTCGGCGATGTTAGGGAGGGCAGATTAGTGGTTAATACTATTTATTATAGGGTTAGTGAGGCGGATTAGGGGTAAATAACTTTATTATAGTAGCGCTCAGGTCCGGTCGGCAGATTAGGGGTTAATAAGTGTAGGCGACGTTGTGGGGGGCAGATTAGGGGTTAATAAATATAATATAGGGGTCGGCGGTGTTAGGGGCAGCAGATTAGGGGTACATAAGGATAACGTTGGTGCCGGCGCTTTGCGGTCGGCAGATTAGGGGTTAATAAGTGTAGGCAGGTGGAGGCGACGTTGTGGGGGGGGCAGGTTAGGGGTTAATAAATATAATACAGGGGTCGGCGGTGTTAGGGGCAGCAGATTAGGGGTACATAAGGATAACGTAGGTGGCGGTCGGCAGATTATGGGTTAAAAAAAAATTATTCGAGTGTCGGCGATGTGGGGGGACCTCGGTTTAGGGGTACATAGGTAGTTTATGGGTGTTAGTGTACTTTAGAGTACAGTAGTTAAGAGCTTTATAAACCGGCGTTAGCCCAGAAAGCTCTTAACTACTGACTTTTTTCCTGCGGCTGGAGTTTTGTCGTTAGATGTCCAACGCTCACTTCAGAAACGACTCTAAATACCGGAGTTAGAAAGATCCCATTGAAAAGATAGGATACGCAATTGACGTAAGGGGATCTGCGGTATGGAAAAGTCGCGGATGAAAAGTGAGCGTTAGACCCTATTTTGAGTGACTCCAAATACCGGCGGTAGCCTAAAACCAGCGTTAGGAGCCTCTAACGCTGGTTTCCACGGCTAACGCCAAACTCCAAATCTAGGTCAAACAAACAGTATGCTGAGGGCATAGCAACATAATTCAAATGTATAGTTTTCGGAAAGGGAAAGTCTACTCCAGAATTATTGTTTAAAAAGATAGATAACCCCTATATTACCCATTCCCCAGTTTTGGATAACAAACATGGTTATTAATATACTTTTTACCTCTGATTACCTTTTATCTAAGCTTCTGCAGACTGCCCCCTATATCAGTTCTTTTGTATTAAAGAGAAATCAGTGCCGACTCATAAATAACTCCAGGAGTGAGCACAATGTTATCTATATGGCGCACGTGAACTAGCACTGTCTAGCTGTGAAAAACTGTCAAAATAATAAGAGGCAGCCTTCAAAGGCTTAGAAATTAGCATATGAGCCTACCTAGGTTTAATTTTGACAAGACTGTCCCTTTAAAAAATACAATTAAAAAAAATAAAATACAAAACTGGTACCAAAAAACATAAAAATGTCCCAAAAATGTTTTTGTAAAAACAAATTGTAATTTACTTAATCCTCAAATGTATCTATTTTAAACTTTCCATGAGAGCATATCTTGGTAGGCTCAGCAGCAGGCATGTGTCTTGAGAACCATACAGCAGCAGTATTTACAACATTATAAATATAGTTCTCAAGTGATGTTTATATTCCTGAGCCTGATTGGGATCTTAATATATATTTTATCAGATTGTTTTTGGAGGTTGGGGAATCTCCTTTTCCCACTGGCATAATAGCATTGTTGATCAGCGCAGAATAACAACCTCTTTTTCTAGTAACCCCTTTTTTCCCCCCATTTCTGTTATTCTTGCTGCAAATATGTCTGAATCCAGTGTCTTTCAGTATAGGGATGAAATGTATATGGGTATCTATAACATTTTCTCCAAAGACATTATTATCACTTCAGAGAATGTAGATATTTTATGCAAATTAATGAAAGACTTAGAAGAAAAACTAATACTAGAAATGAAACATAGGACAGAATTCATTTTTATAGAAAAATATTTAGAGAATAAGAGAGTCCCACATGGACTTAGAATTAAAAAGGAACGTGCATTTAAAATTGAAGACATTGAATTTAAAAAAAAAAAAAAAAAAAGATGGAATGATATTTCAGAACAAGCATCTTTTAACCTTTTACGATTGATTAAAGACTATAGGGGCAAATTCTAAAAAAGAAAAAATTAGAAGTTGAGATTAAAGAACTTTAAGTACAATTAAAAGAATTTGAGAGTAATATTGATTATATTAATAGAGAAAAAGAGATCAAGAAATTAATAATAAGCACTAACCAATTAAATTCTTAAAGTGAAAGTGAAGAAATTTACGAGGGACTGTGAAGATTATTTGTCCCATATTAACCAGCCTAATTGGGACAACTATACCTCACATAAATGGAGACATGTGAAAAAAAGTAGAGAATGAACAAATTACCAATTATAGGGATAGAACAAATACCAATATAACTCATAACCATAAAAGGTAATTATGGATATAATTCCCATAACCGTAATAGCAACTATGGATATAAACCATCTAATACTAATTCTCAAATGAGAGACTCTAATGGATTTGTACAGCCATCTAGACAAGGATTTTTTTAAAATGATTAGAGAAATAAAAATACATATAATAGGGATTCTTACGGAACCTCAAACCAACGTAAGCAAAACTTTGGTACTAATTATGCCAACTCTTATGATCACACTCAATATCACAATCGGTCTCATCAGAGTAATGGCAAACCTCATAATAGTGAAGGAACACATTTCGGTGATAATCATCACCAGAAATTTGATAATGTTTCCCATCGTAGTTCGCAATTACATTTCAGAGATAATTCTAATATTAACTATAACTCCAGTAAAGATTGGAGGGCACCAAATAGGTTTGCACCACTACAGAATTATTAAAATAGCAAGCAAAATAGTTCCAATACATCTTTTTTTAGGGCACGGCCCAAATGTATTTCAAAGTCCATTACCGCAAAGAGACGCAAGGAAAAGAAGTGAGTCAGACAGAGAGGAAAGAGGAGGCAGTAGGAGATCCCAAAAAAAAAAAAAAAAAAAAAAAAGTCATGGTTTTAAATAAACCAAGCCCCAATCTGGGTATTTTCAACCTTAGCAAACAATCTATAAAGAAAGAACATGAGGAAATATTGAGTAAAGGATTATCTTTTGCCCCAAGTAGTAGACTGAATAAGTTTGGCACTTACATTGACGCACATAAATTTATTAGGAAACTCAGTTAAAAAATGGTTCCTTAAGTCAGGAGCAGAAAAGCTAGCAGATAACACACTGATTAATGATAATGTTTACGTACACTGATCTAAGAGATAAATCAACTTTTTATCCGAAGCAAGATAAAGGCCCCATAATAGAGACATTTGAAAAATTAATTTTAAAGGATATTGAAAACTTGGCTGAAGAAAAAATTAATAAAAACATAGTAATTTGACAAAAATAAAAATAAATAAAAATTATTAAAGATCGAGTCCACTGATGATATAATCATAAAGCCTGCCGACAAAGGTGGGGGTATAGTGATTTTAGACACTATTGATTATCATAAAATATGTGATAATATTTTAGAAGACACAGATACATATAAGAAATTAGGAAATGATCCCACAAAAAAAGTATATGGAAGAATTAGCAAGGTTATTAGACTCAGCAAAAGAAAAAGGAATGCTTAATGCTAAGGAAAGGAACTATTTCCTAAATTCCTTAAGATCCCATTGTTATACTGTCTACCAAAAATCCATAAGTCCTTAACTAACCCACCTGGTAGGCCGATTATATCAGGTGTAGGATCACTCACAGCAAATTTATCAGAGTATCTAGATATTTTCCTTCAAAAATCCGTGAGAACTTTGTCCTCTTATCTTAAGGATTCCACAGATGTTTTGAAGCTAATAGAACAGATCCCTTGGCAGAATGATTTTATACTTGCTACGTCACTTCTTTATATACTTGTATTAACCATCAAGATGGCTTACTGGCCATTAAACACTTTTTAGATAAAGATGATACCCTAAGAATTGAACAAAGAGTATTCATCATGGAAACTATCAACGTTATATTATCACAATTCTCAGTTTTATAATCAAGAAAAAGGAATGGCTATGGGCACCAGGATTGCTCCAAGTTATGCAAATTTGTTTATAGGTTATTGGGAACAATTATTTTTAGCAAGTAGCCCGTTTGGAGCAAACCTGGTGTATTATAAACGCTATATATACACATGATATCATCTGGCGAGGAAATGAAAGTTTACTAGATTTTATTGTCAATATGAACAACAACAAAGTAAATCTTAAATTTACCTGTGAGATGAGTAGGTCAAGTATTAATTTCTTAGACTTAGTATGTAATGTTATTCTCAGGGAATATTTCTAAGACACATTTTAAGAGTGTGGACGCTAATAGTTATATTCACCATACGAGCTGCCACCATCAAAGGTGGATTAATAATGTCCCTAAGGGACAGTGTTTGCGTATAAGAAAGAATTGCACTAGTATGGCTGATTGTGATAATCAATCCGAGAAATTGAAGCAAAAATTTCTTGAAAGAGGATATGAAGATACTATGATTGAGAAAATACGAGATGATATAAGAAAAGTAGATAGGGAAGATTTACTAAAATAAATCTAATCTCACATTGAGAAAAAAAAAAATCAAGAAGTGAAGAATGACAATATGTTCATTCCAAACTATAGTAATAATACATTTTTATTAGAAAAAAATTCTAAAAAAAAAAAAAAAAATTGGGGGATTCTAAAAAACGAACAATTAGGATCTGTTCTACCTCCTAAACCTCAAATTGTATATAAAAGAGCACGTAACTTAAAATCAATTTTAGCTCCCACAGAAGGTAAAAATAAAAATAAAATTAAAAGTATGTCCCAGGTTGACCTTAGTGGCAAGAAATTAAATGGGTTCTTTCCATGTTTGACTTGTAAGTCGTGCAAACACTCAAAAAAACAAAGAGAATTTAAATCTAATATCACAGGGAAAACTTAAGATAAATGATTTGATCAGATGTTCAGATAAAATTGTAATATATATATATATATATACACACACACACATATATACATACAATGTCGCTGTGGGAAACAATATGTAGGAGAATCTGAAAGACCACTACGTGATCGCATTCGCAAACATATATGGTCTATTGAAAATCACCATCTAAATAGAAATAAAGATCTCCCAGTACCTAGACATTTTGCGACTTGCAATAATGGTAATCTTGTTCATTTCTCCTACATTAGGTATAGAAAAACACAAGAAAAATTGGAGGGGTGGTAATGCTCAGATGGAACTCCTAAAAAAGGAGACCAAATGGATCTTTGAATTGAGGACCTTACAACCTAATGGCCTTAATTTAGATTTTAATATAGGCCGTTTTCTGAGGGAGTGAGTGTAACAGACTCTTTTATGACCATCTAAGATATTCAGCAGTAACGGACCTACTGTTCGGTTATTCCGATTGTCTGCATATATATCTTTTCATTAGAGAATTATTGTTTGTACAACATAAGAACCAGTTTATATATGTTTAGATTTTGTAACAAATATTTTTCATTGATCTAATATCGATCAAAATTAGGTTAGATATTTTATTTACATTTCATCTCTAAATCAAAGCCACTTTTTATATATAAAATTTATATAAAAATTTTTTATAAAGAATTTTTTTCAAGAAATGTATTTTTTGTATATATTTAAAAAAAAGAAGCTTTAATTTTTTTTAACTTTTAAAATTAATTGATTTAATTTTTGATTCATTATTTCAATACTTCATTTTCTTCTGTAAATATTAAGTATTCAATTTTCAATATTAACTCACAATGGCTATCACGATACATTTGACCTATATAAAGGCTATTGATTTATGACTAATGTAAATCATTGAAATTTAAGATGGAGCAATTAATGTGTTATTGCATTCTTCCTTTATTTTTTAGCTCTCTATGGAGTTCATTTTTGGTATAACATATTGTAGCAATTTGTTTCATTTTTATATTGATTGTTGTGCTGTTTTTGTATATGCAAAACGCCCCCTTTGTAGGAACCTATGAGATCTGGTTTAAAATGCCTTGTATATTCACTTTCTGGAGCTTGACAAAGGCCCTGTACGGGCTGAAACGCGTTGCTCCGCTCACCAGCTGCTTTCTAGTTGTTTCCTATCAGCTTCCGTTTTTTGTTGGATCATGCTCTCAAAGACAGGAGACACTCCGGTACAGCCATTGCTCACGGAGGGACTCAGATCACATCTGTTGCCGAAAGAGAGAGAGAAAAAAAAAAAAAAAGGGAAATACCCACAGCATCAGAGAACCATTCCGGTCGTCTGACTTCAAGAGGAAATTATCGTGTTCTGGATTTCTAGTGACTAATACCAGACATCTGTTACCTTTTTGTTATCTTCATTGTATCCATTGTTATCGGATCATCTTTGGGTGCTGCACATATAGCATTTAGTACGCCTGATCAACTTATTTTTTGCTTATCTTATTATGTTTATTATTTCTTTGCGTGTTTGTTATGCCTAACTATTTTATTCATTAATAAATATATTTTATACTATAGTACATTTGTTTAGGTCATTGTATCACTCACCATATGTATAGAGTTTAGGTTTTTTTTTTTTTTTTTTTATAACTGACATATTTGTTTAGTATTATAGCTATTTCATATTGCTATTTTAAGCTGACACTACAGCGCTGTGGGTTTAAGTATCCTTTTCTTTCTGATTGGGATCTTAACCTCTTAAGGACATATGACGGAATTTTTCCGTCATAAAACAATTGAGCAAACAGAAAGCTGTGTCCTTAAAGGGTTAATATATATTTTTTCAGATTGTTTTTGGAGGTTGGGGAATCTCCTTTTCCCACTGGCATAATAGCATTTTTTTTTATCAGCGCAGAATAACAACCTCTTTTTCTATATTCCTGAGCCTACATAGGTATATGGAGCCAATTATTTTTCCATCAAAATAGTTCTAAGTCAGGAATCGACAAATATTTTTAAAACCAGTGGCTCCCTGGTTTGTTAAGCCCTGTTCTAAGAATTTAAAAAACAGAATGGATTTAACTATGGATGCACACACACATATATAGATGTTGAGGGTAAAGTAAGAAATTGGGTAATCTTAGCATTATCATTCTTAAAAAAGAAGACAGACTATGAGAAAGATTAAATTATACTTATCTCAATACAGAAAAGGATATCAGCACATCATCTCACGACACAAATCATGTCACCACATTGTGTAGACACTTTTTTTTTTTTTTTTAGTATCAGATATGTGACTCTACACACAGGTGCTACCACTACAAATGGGTATCAGTACACACAAGTATAATTTACAAGATGTATCTATACAACACACAATTAAAAGCATGGCCAGCTCACTAGTAACGTGGAGAAACACAAACTAAAGGCATCTGCAACACCTCTACCAGAGGGTGACCCCACTACCTGTAGGAATCTGCCACCTTAGTAATCCACAAGGATCTATGCAGTGCTAAAGTATTATATATCATAATTTATGTAAGAACTTACCTGATAAATTAATTTCTTTCATATTAGCAAGAGTCCATGAGGCCCACCCTTTTTTGTGGTGGTTATGATTTTTTTGTATAAAGCACAATTATTCCAATTCCTTATTTTTTATGCTTTCGCACTTTTTTCTTATCACCCCACTTCTTGGCTATTCGTTAAACTGATTTGTGGGTGTGGTGAGGGGTGTATTTATAGGCATTTTGAGGTTTGGGAAACTTTGCCCCTCCTGGTAGGAATGTATATCCCATACGTCACTAGCTCATGGACTCTTGCTAATATGAAAGAAATGAATTTATCAGGTAAGTTCTTACATAAATGATATATATATATATATATATATATATATATATATATATATATATATATATCATTTATGTAAGAACTTACCTGATAAATTCATTTCTTTCATATTAGCAAGAGTCCATGAGCTAGTGACGTATGGGATATACATTCCTACCAGGAGGGGCAAAGTTTCCCAAACCTCAAAATGCCTATAAATACACCCCTCACCACACCCACAAATCAGTTTAACGAATAGCCAAGAAGTGGGGTGATAAGAAAAAAGTGCGAAAGCATATAAAATAAGGAATTGGAATAATTGTGCTTTATACAAAAAAATCATAACCACCACAAAAAAGGGTGGGCCTCATGGACTCTTGCTAATATGAAAGAAATGAATTTATCAGGTAAGTTCTTACATAAATTATGTTCTCTTTTATGTAATTAGTCCATGAGCTAGTGACGTATGGGATAATGACTACCCAAGATGTGGATCTTTCCACGCAAGAGTCACTAGAGAGGGAGGGATAAAATAAAGACAGCCAATTCCTGCTGAAAATAATCCACACCCAAAATAAAGTTTAAATGAAAACATAAGCAGAAGATTCAAACTGAAACAGCTGCTATGTACTTATCTACCAAAAACTGCTTCAGAAGAAGAACACATCAAAATGGTAGAATTTAGTAAAAGTATGCAAAGAAGACCAAGTTGCTGCTTTGCAAATTTGATCAAACGAAGCTTCATTCCTAAACGCCCAGGAAGTAGAAACTGACCTAGTAGAATGAGCTGTAATCCTCTGAGGCGGAGTTTTACCCGACTCAACATAGGCATGATGAATTAAAGATTTCAACCAAGATGCCAAATAAATGGCAGAAGCTTTCTGGCCTTTTCTAGAACCGGAAAAGATGACAAATAGACTAGAAGTCTTTCGGAAAGTCTTAGTAGCTTCAACATAATATTTCAAAGCTCTAACAACATCCAAAGAATGCAATGATTTCTCCTTAGAATTCTTAGGATTAGGGCATAATGAAGGAACTACAATTTCTCTACTAATGTTGTTGGAATTCACAACCTTAGGTAAAAATTCAAAAGAAGTTCGCAACACTGCCTTATCCTGATGAAAAATCAGAAAAGGAGACTCACAAGAAAGAGCAGACAATTCAGAGACTCTTCTGGCAGAAGAGATGGCCAAAAGGAACAAAACTTTCCAAGAAAGTAATTTAATGTCCAATGAATGCATAGGTTCAAACGGAGGAGCTTGAAGAGCCCCCAGAACCAAATTCAAACTCCAAGGAGGAGAAATTGACCTAATGACAGGTTTAATACGAACCAAGGCTTGTACAAAACAATGAATATCAGGAAGATTAGCAATCTTTCTGTGAAAAAGAACAGAAAGAGCAGAGATTTGACCTTTCAAGGAACTTGCGGACAAACCTTTATCTAAACCATCCTGAAGAAACTGTAAAATTCTCGGAATTCTAAAAGAATGCCAGGAAAAATGATGAGAAAAAGACACCAAGAAATATAAGTCTTCCAGACTCTATAATATATCTCTCTAGATACAGATTTACGAGCCTGTAACATAGTATTAATCACAGAGTCAGAGAAACCTCTGACTAAGAATCAAGCGTTCAATCTCCATACCTTTAAATTTAAGGATTTGAGATCCTGATGGAAAAAAGGACCTTGCGACAGAAGGTCTGGTCTTAACGGAAGAGTCCACGGTTGGCAAGAGGCCATCCGGACAAGATCCGCATACCAAAACCTGTGAGGCCATGCTGGAGCTACCAGCAGAACAAACTAGCATTCCTTCAGAATCTTGGAGATAACTCTTGGAAGAAGAACTAGAGGTGGAAAGATATAGGCAGGATGATACTTCCAAGGAAGTGATAATGCATCCACTGCCTCCGCCTGAGGATCCCGGGATCTGGACAGATACCTGGGAAGTTTCTTGTTTAGATGAGAAGCCATCAGATCTATTTCTGGAAGTTCCCACATTTGAACAATCTGAAGAAATACCTCTGGGTGAAGAGACCATTCGCCCGGATGCAACGTTTGGCGACTGAGATAATCCGCTTCCCAATTGTCTATTCCTGGAATATGAACCGCAGAGATTAGACAGGAGCTGGATTCCGCCAAAACCAGAATTCGAGATACTTCTTTCATAGCCAGAGGACTGTGAGTCCCTCCTTGATGATTGATGTATGCCACAGTTGTGACATTGTCTGTCTGAAAACAAATGAACGATTCTCTCTTCAGAAGAGGCCAAGACTGAAGAGCTCTGAAAATTGCACGGAGTTCCAAAATATTGATCGGTAATCTCAACTCCTGAGATTCCCAAACCCCTTGTGCTGTCAGAGACCCCCACACAGCTCCCCAACCTGTCAGACTTGCATCTGTTGAAATTACAGTCCAGGTCGGAAGAACAAAAGAAGCCCCCTGAACTAAACGATGGTGATCTGTCCACCACGTCAGAGAGTGTCGTACAATTGGTTTTAAAGATATTAATTGAGATATCTTTGTGTAATCCCTGCACCACTGGTTCAGCATACAGAGCTGAAGAGGCCGCATGTGAAAACGAGCAAAGGGGATCGCGTCCGATGCCGCAGTCATAAGACCTAGAATTTCCATGCATAAGGCTACCGAAGGGAAAGATTGTGACTGAAGGTTTCGACAAGCTGATATCAACTTTAGATGTCTCATCTCTATCAAAGATAGAGTCATGGATACTGAATCTATCTGAAAACCTAAAAAGGTTACCTAAGTCTGAGGAATCAATGAACTTTTTGGTAAATTGATCCTCCAACCATGATGTTGAAGAAACAACACAAGTCGATTCGAATGAGATTCTGCTAAATATGAAGACTGAGCAAGTACCAAGATATCATCCAAATAAGGAATACCACAATACCCTGTTCTCTGATTACAGACAGGGCACCGAGAACCTTCGTAAAAAATTCTTGGAGCTGTAGCTAGGCCAAACAGCAGAGCCACAAACTGGTAATGCTTATCTAGGAAAGAGAATCTCAGAAACTGATAGTGATCTGGATGAATCGGAATATGCAGATATGCATCCTGTAAAACTATAGTAGACATATAATGCCCTTGTTGAATAAAAGGCAGGATAGTCCTTACAGTTACCATTTTGAATGTTGGTATCCTTACATAACGATTCAATATTTTTAGATCCAGAACTGGTCTGAAGGAATTTTCCTTCTTTGGTACAATGAAGAGATTTGAATAAAAACCCCAGTCCCTGTTTCAGAACTGGAACTGGCAAAATTACTCCAGTCAACTCTAGATCTGAAACACATTTCAGAAATGCTTGAGCCTTCGCTGGGTTTACTGGGACACGGGAAAGAAAAAATCTCTTTGCAGGAGGCCTTATCTTGAAGCCAATTCTGTACCCTTCTGAAACAATGTTCTGAATCCAAAGATTGTGAACGGAATTGATCCAAATTTCTTAGAAAAAACGTAATCTGCCCCCTACCAGCTGAGCTGGAATGAGGGCCGCACCTTCATGTGGACTTAGGAGCTGGCTTTGATTTTCTAAAAGGCTTGGATTTATTCCAGACTGGAGATGGTTTCCAAACGGATACCGCTCCTGAGGATGAAGGATCAGGTTTTTGTTCCTTGTTGTGACAAAAGGAATGAAAACGATCATTACCCTGGAAAGAAAGGGAAAGCAGAGTAGACTTAGAAGACATAACAGCATTCCAAGTCTTAAGCCATAAAGCTCTTCTAGCTAAAATAGCTAGAGACATATACCTGACATCAACTCTAATGATATCAAAGATGGCATTACAAATAAAATTATTAGCATGTTGAAGAATAAAAATGCTATGAGAATTATGATCTGTTACTTGTTGCGCTAAAGCTTCTAACCAAAAGATGAAGCTGCAGCAACATCCGCTAAAGATATAGCAGGTCTAAGAAGATTACCTGAACACAAGTAAGCTTTTCTTAGAAAGGATTCAATTTTCCTATCTAAAGGATCCTTAAAGGAAGTACCATCTGCCGTAGGAATAGTACGCTTAACAAGAGTATAGACAGCCCCATCAACTTTAGGGATTTTGTCCCAAAACTCTAATCTGTCAGATGGCACAGGATATAATTGCTTAAAACGTTTAGAAGGAGTAAATTAATTACCCAAATTATTCCATTCCCTGGAGATTACTTCAGAAATAGCACTAGGGACAGGAAAAACTTCTGGAATAACTACAGGAGATTTAAAAACCTTATCTAAACGTTTAGATTTAGTATCAAGAGGACCAGAATCCTCAATTTCTAATGCAATTAGGACTTCTTTAAGTAAAGAACGAATAAATTTCATTTTAAATAAATATTTAGATTTATCAGCATCAACCTCTGAGACAGAATCCTCTGAACCAGAAGAACCATTATCAGAATCAGAATGATGATGTTCATTTAAAAATTCATCTGAAAAATGAGAAGTTTTAAAAGACTTTTTACATTTACTAGAAGGAGGAATAACAGACATAGCCTTCTTAATGGATTTAAAAACAAAATCTCTTATGTTATCAGGAACACTCTGAGTATTAGATGTTGACAGAACAGCAACAGGTAATGTAACAGTACTTAAAGGAAATATCTGCATAAACAGTTTGTCATGACAAAACAGTACAAACAACAGCTGGAGGAACAGATACCATAAGTTTACAGTAGATACACTTAGCTTTGGTAGCTCCAGCCCCAAGCAGGGATATTCCAGAAGTATCTTTTGACTCAGCTTCAACGTGGGACATCTTGCAATATGTAATAGAAAAAACAACATATAAAGCAAAATTGATCAAATTCCTTAAATGACAGTTTCAGGAATGGGAAAAAAATGCCAGAGAATAACCTTCTAGCAACCAGAAGCAAAAAATCAATGAGACTTAAATAATGTGGAGACAAAAGTGACGCCCATATTTTTTCGCGCCAAAAAAAAAAAAAAAAGACGCCCACATTATTTGGCGCCTAAATGCTTTTGGCGCCAAAAATGACGCCACATCCGGAACGCCGACACTTTTGGCGCAAAAGAACGTCAAAAATGACGCAACTTCCGGCGACACGTATGACGCCGGAAACAGAAAATAATTTTTGCTCCAAAAAAGTCAGCACCAAGAATGACGCAATAAAATTAAGCATTTTCAGCCCCCGCGAGCCTAACAGCCCACAGGGAAAGTCAAATTTTTAAGGTAAGAAAAAAATGAATTATTCATATGCATTATCCCAAATATGAAACTGACTGTCTGAAATAAGGAATGTTGAACATCCTGAGTCAAGGCAAATAAATGTTTGAATACATATATTTAGAACTTTATATAAAAAGTGCCCAACCATAGCTTAGAGTGTCACAGAAAATAAGACTTACTTACCCCAGGACACTCATCTACATGTAGTAGAAAGCCAAACCAGTACTGAAACGAGAATCAGTAGAGGAAATGGTATATATAAGAGTATATCGTCGATCTGAAAAGGGAGGTAAGAGATGAATCTCTACGACCGATAACAGACAACCTATGAAATAGACCCCGTAGAAGGAGATCACTGCATTCAAATAGGCAATACTCTCCTCACATCCCTCTGACATTCACTGCACGCTGAGAGGAAAACCGGGCTCCAACCTGCTGCGGAGCGCATATCAACGTAGAATCTAGCACAAACTTACTTCACCACCTCCATAGGAGGCAAAGTTTGTAAAACTGATTTGTGGGTGTGGTGAGGGGTGTATTTATAGGCATTTTGAGGTTTGGGAAACTTTGCCCCTCCTGGTAGGAATGTATATCCCATACGTCACTAGCTCATGGACTCTTGCTAATTACATGAAAATATATATATATATATATATATATATATATATATATATATATATATATATATATATATATATATATATATATATATATATATATATACACACACATACATATATACATATATACATACACACACACAGCATCAATTTATAGATTAACAACACCTCTTCCTGAGGACAACACCGCAATCCAAAGCAGCTGTTATCATGGGTAAATCAAAGATCTATGTTCATCCAAATTTAGGCTTATATTGACAGCCATAACATAACAGTTCAGATGCCTATAAGTGGCAATGGCGCTTAGCGCTACTGTTAGGCTTTACAGCTCTTTCACCACATAAAGAGCAAGAGTGCAGTTCTTAAGGGCATATCAACTCTATCAGCTCTGCAGCAGATCTTATTTTGCAAAAAGCAGTTGTTATGCTTGCAATATGCAGAAAGAACTTTCCTTAGTATGCTTTCAGCAAAATGGGTCCTCCGTTTGTTAACAGGGAGTGATGTAGCCTATTCACAGCCATCCTTGAGGTAGTGTGCATTCAAGTTAGAAGCAATATGTTTTAACTGCATGTAGTGTGCTGACCAAGTCGGACATCTATGGATGTCCCTTGCCAACGGCCGTTTCACCCCCCACGTGACTTAGCATCCTAGGGGCTTCCTCAGGGCTTATGTCCCAATAGGGGTTGCACAAGTATTTAAGTCCCGCCCATGCATCAGATTGGCGAAATTTTAGCAGCATGATTTAAGCAACATATTACAATTGTTGCTAAACAACTTTACAAACGTGGTTTTGTTTCTTTTCAATATACATTCTATATAGTATCCTGATGGTATTATTATTGACCAAAGTAATTAATTAAGGACGGTATTTGTAATTTAAAGGGTCTGCATCATCAGTACATTTCAGAACTATTATTTCCTGCTCCCTAATTTTTGTATACAATCCTAGCATTACCCGGGTAAACCTGACATTACCCAAGCAGTTGTGGGTGAAGCCCACATGATAAATCTTCTCAGAGTGCATTGAGTCACTGCATGAACCATATATAGGATGCACTGTAATTCACACATCTTCACTATCTTTTTTGCCTCCAAGGTTCACTTGGGGTGGATGCCAGAGAATCGGCGGGGCGTCTTCCTTTTTCTGTGTTAAATGTAAAAAAAAAAAACTAAAAAAATGATATGTATCAAATTCAATTTTTTTGGGGATTGGGGGCCCCTTCTTAGATTCTTGCACCTGGGCCCTGTGGTTTCTAGTTACGCCTCTGTTTACACTAGAAAAGTAACCAAAGTTAATAAGAATTTGCTTTTTGATCTCCTAGGGAGTGTAGTACAAGCACCATTTTTACATAAAAGCAAGAGATATGCAACAGCCATTTAATGCGCCTGTAGTGATACAAGGAGCTAACCCCAGAGCAAGTTGGGTGCAAAAAAAAAAAAACACTAGAAATTTAACACAAAAATGTTAAAATGTTGTATGTGAGTGACAGCCAGCTAGTTCAGCTTGTGTATGCGGTTTTATTTATTTACGTAACTGGATTTGCACTTTGAGACCAGTAACATTTTGTGCTATTTTCACAGAGCTACAAAAATGTATTATATATATATATAATAACTCACTATTGTTCATTTGATCATCAGGATAGAATTTGCAGAGATCTGTACACAATAAAGTAACTATTTAGCCTTAGGGAAGATAAAACATAAAAAAGGAGAAATTGAATGATAAAGTACAACCATGTGAGCCCTTCAGCGGCCACGCTACAAAGTTATATTTAAATACAAGAGTACTTAAATGAACTACTGTCATTCACCCTGTCCTCTCCTGCCTTCCTAAATATTTCACATAAAGCCAGTAGATAAGAACAGAAAGGCCCATCAAGTTTACCCATGTTAGTTAGCCTTATGCATGTCCCAAACATATTAGAATGTATTTAACCCCTTAATGACCACAGCACTTTTCCATTTTCTGTCCGTTTGGGACCAAGGCTATTTTTACATTTCTGCGGTGTTTGTGTTTAGCTATAATTTTCCTCTTACTCATTTACTGTACCCACACATATTATATACCGTTTTTCTCGCCATTAAATGGACTTTCTAAAGATACCATTATTTTCATCATATCTTATAATTTACTATAAAACATTTTTTATAAAATATGAGGAAAAAATTGAAAAAAAAAAAAAACACACACATTTTCTAACTTTGACCCCCAAAATCTGTTGCACATCTACAACCACCAAAAAACACCCATGCTAAAAAGTTTCTAAATTTTGTCCAGAGTTTAGAAATACCCAATGTTTACATGTTCTTTGCTTTTTTTGTAAGTTATAGGGCCATAAATACAAGTAGCACTTTGCTATTTCCAAACCATTTTTTTTTCAAAATTAGCGCTAGTTACATTGGAACACTGATATCTTTCAGGAATCCCTGAATATCAATTGACATGTATATATTTTTTTTTAGTAGACAACCCAAAGTATTGATCTAGGCCCATTTTGGTATATTTCATGCCACCATTTCACCGCCAAATGCAATCAAATAAAAAAAAAAAGTTCCCTTTTTCACAAATTTTGGGTTTCTCACTGAAATTATTTACAAACAGCTTGTGCAATTATGGCACAAATGGTTGTAAATGCTTCTCTGGGATCCCCTTTGTTCAGAAATAGCAGACATATATGGCTTTGGTGTTGCTTTTTGGTAATTAGAATGCCGCTAAATGCCACTGCGCACAACACGTGAATTATACCCAGCAGTGAAGGGGTTAATTAGGTAGCTTGTAGAGAGCTTGCAGGGTTAATTTTAGCTTTAGTGTAGAGCTCAGCCTCCCACCTGAAACATCAGACCCCCTGATCCCTCCCAAACAGCTCTCTTCCCTCCCCACAATTGTCCCCGCCATCTTAAGTACTGGCAGAAACTCTGCCAGTACTAAAATAAAAGGTATATTTGGGCTTTTTAGTGTGTGTGGGTTTTTTTATAGCATATTTACATATGCTGCTGTGTAGGGTCCCCCCTTAGCCCCCAATCTCACTGATCCCCACCAAACAGCTGTCTAACCCTCCCCCTCTGCCTTAATGGGCGCCATCTTGGGTACTGGCAGCTGTCTGCCAGTACCCAGTTTAGAAAAAAAGTGTGTTTTTTTTTTAGAAAAAACAGAATTTATGCTTACCTGATAAATTACTTTCTCCAACGGTGTGTCCGGTCCACGGCGTCATCCTTACTTGTGGGATATTCTCCTCCCCAACAGGAAATGGCAAAGAGCCCAGCAAAGCTGGCCATATAGTCCCTCCTAGGCTCCGCCTACCCCAGTCATTCGACCGACGGACAGGAGGAAATATATATAGGAGAAACCATATGGTAACGTGGTGACTGTAGTTAGAGAAAATAATTAATCAGACCTGATTAAAAAACCAGGGCGGGCCGTGGACCGGACACACCGTTGGAGAAAGTAATTTATCAGGTAAGCATAAATTCTGTTTTCTCCAACATAGGTGTGTCCGGTCCACGGCGTCATCCTTACTTGTGGGAACCAATACCAAAGCTTTAGGACACGGATGAAGGGAGGGAGCAAATCAGGTCACCCAAACGGAAGGCACTACGGCTTGCAAAACCTTTCTCCCAAAAATAGCCTCCGAAGAAGCAAAAGTATATAATTTAAAAATTTTTGTCAACAGGAACCTCATTCTTGAAGGCCCATGTGGAAGCCACAGCCCTAGTGGAGTGAGCTGTGATACTTTCAGGAGGCTGCCGTCCGGCAGTCTCAAAAGCCAATCGGATGATGCTTTTAAACCAAAAGGAAAGAGAGGTAGAAGTTGCTTTTTTACCTCTCCTTTAACCAGAATAAACAACAAACAAAGAAGATGTTTGTCTAAAATCTTCAGTAGCCTCTAAATAGAATTTTAGAGCACGGACAACGTCCAAATTGTGTAACAAACGTTCCTTCTATGAAACTGGATTCGGACACAAAGAAGGTACAACTATCTCCTGGTTAATATTTTTGTTGGAAACAACCTTCGGAAGAAAACCAGGCTCAGTACGTAAAACCACCTTATCTGCATGGACCAGATAGGGCGGAGAACACTGCAGAGCAGATAACTCAGAAACTCTTCTAGCGGAAGAAATTGCAACCTAAAACAAAACTTTCCAAGATAATAACTTAATATCTACGGAATGTAAGGGTTCAAACGGAACCCCTTGAAGAACTAGATTAAGACTCCAGGGAAGAGTCAAAGGTCTGTAAACAGGCTTGATTCTAACCAGAGCCTGAACGCTTAAACGTCTGGCACAGCTGCCAGCCTTTTGTGAAGTAAAACAGATAAAGCAGAGATCTGTCCCTTCAGAGAACTCGCAGAAAATCCTTTCTCCAAACCTTCTTGTAGAAAGGAAAGAATCTTAGGAATTTTTATCTTGTTCCATGGGAATCCTTTAGATTCACACCAACAGATATATTTTTTCCATATATTATGGTAAATTTTTCTAGTTACAGGCTTTCTAGCCTGAATAAGAGTATCTATTACAGAATCTGAAAACCCACGCTTTGATAAAATCAAGCGTTCAAACTCCAAGCAGTCAGTTGGAGGAAAACCAGATTCGGATGTTCGAATGGACCCTGAATAAGAAGGTCCTGTCTCAAAGGTAGCTTCCATGGTGGAGCCGATGACACATTCACCAGGTCTGCATACCAAGTCCTGCGTGGCCACACAGGAACTATCAAGATCACCGAAGCCCTCTCCAGATTGATCCTGGCTACCAGCCTGGGAATGAGAGGAAACGGTGGGAATACATAAGCTAGGTTGAAGATCCAAGGTGCTACTATTGTATCCAATAGAGTCGCCTTGGGATCCCTGGATTTGGACCCGTAACAAGGGACCATGAAGTTCTGACGAGAGGCCATCAGAACCATGTCTGGAATGCCCCATAATTGAGTTATTTGGGCAAAGATTTCCAGATGGAGTTCCCACTCCCCCGGATGCTCCTCCATCGCCAGGGAACTCCTTGTTACCCCCCTGATGGTTGATATATGTAACAGTCGTCATGATGTCTGATTGAAACCTTATGAATTTGGCCTTTGCTAGTCGAGGCCAAGCCTTGAGAGCATTGAATATCGCTCTCAGTTCCATTATGTTTATCGGGAGAAGAGAGTCTTCCCGAAACCATAGACCCTGAGCTTTCAGGGGTTCCCAGACCGCGCCCCAGCCCACCAGACTGGCGTCGGTCGTGACAATGACCTACTCTGGTCTGCGGAAGCTCATTCCCTGTGACAGGTTGTCCAGGGTCAGCCACCAACGGAGTGAATCTCTGGTTATTTGATCTACTTGTATCGTCGGAGACAAGTCTGTATAATCCCCATTCCACTGTCTGAGCATGCACAGGTGTAATGGTCTTAGATGAATTCGTGCAAAAGGAACTATGTCCATTGCCGCAACCATCAAACCTATTACTTCCATGCACTGTGCTATGGAAGGAAGAAGAACAGAATGAAGTACCTGACAAGAGCTTAGAAGTTTTGATTTTCTGGCCTCTGTCAGAAAAACCTTCATTTCTAAGGAAACTATTATTGTTCCCAAGAAGGGAACTCTTGTTGACGGGGACAGAGAACTTTTTTCTATGTTCACTTTCCACCTGTGAGATCTGAGAAAGGCTAGGACAATGTCCGTATGAGCCCTTGCTTTTGACAGAGACGACACTTGAATCAGGATGTCGTCCAAGTAAGGTACTACTGCAATGCCCCTTGGTCTTAGCACCGCTAGAAGGGACCCTAGTACCCTTGTGAAAATCCTTGGAGCAGTGGCTAATCCGAATGGAAGTGCCACAAACTGGTAATGCTTGTCCAGAAAGGCGAACCTTAGGAACCGAAAATGTTCCTTGTGGATAGGAATACGTAGGTACGCATCCTTTAAGTCCACAGTGGTCATGAATTGACCTTCCTGGATGGTAGGAAGGATCGTTCGAATGGTTTCCATTTTGAACGATGAAACCCTTAGAAACTTGTTTAGAATCTTGAGATCTAAAATAGGTCTGAATGTTCCCTCTTTTTTGGGAATTATGAACAGGTTGGAGTAAAAACCCATCCCTTGTTCTCCTAATGGAACAGGATGAATCACTCCCATGCTTAACAGGTCTTCTACACAGTGTAAGAATGCCTGTTCGAAGATAATTGAGACCCGTGGAACCTTCCCCTTGGGGGTAGTTCCCTGAATTCCAGGAGATAACCTTGAGAAACTATTTCTAGCGCCCAAGGATCCTGAACATCTCTTGCCCCAGCCTGAGCAAAGAGAGAAAGTCTGCCCCCCACCAGATCCTTCCCAGATCGGGGGCCAACACTTCATGCTGTTTTGGTAGCAGTGGCAGGTGACTTGGCCTGCTTACCCTTGTTCCAGCCTTGCATCGGCCTCCAGGCTGGCTTGGTTTGAGAAGTATTACCCTCTTGCTTAGAGGGTGTAGAATTTGAGGCTGGTCCGTTTCTGCGAAAGGGACGAAAATTTGGCTTCTTTTTAGCCTTAAAAGACCTATCCAGAGGAAGGGCGTGGCCCTTTCCCCCAGTGATGTCTGAAATAATCTCTTTCAAGTCAGGGCCAAACAGTGTTTTACCCTTGAAAGGGATGTTAAGCAAAAGCGCTCTGCGCGCCACGATAGCAAACCCTGAATTATTCGCCGCTAATCTAGCTAATTGCAAAGCGGCATCTAAAATAAAAGAGTTAGCCAATTTAAGAGCTTGAACTCTGTCCAAAACCTCCTCGTACGAAGATTCTTTATTGAGCGACTTTTCTAGTTCTTCGAACCAGAAACACGCAGCTGTAGTGACAGGAACAATGCATGAAATTGGTTGTAGAAGGTAACCTTGCTGAACAAACATCTTTTTAAGCAAATCCTCTAACCTTTAATCCATAGGATCTTGAAAGCACAACTATCTTCTATAGGAATAGAAGTGCGTTTGTTTAGAGTAGAAACCGCCCCCTCGACCTTGGGGACTGTATGCTATAAGTCCTTTCTGGGGTCGACTATAGGAAATAATTTCTTAAATATAGGGGGAGGACAAAAGGTATGCCGGGCCTTTCCCACTCCTTATTTACTATGTCCGCCACCCGCTTGGGTATAGGAAAAACATCGGGGGGGCACCGGAACCTCTAGGAACTAGTCCATCTTACCTAATTTCTCTGGAATGACCAAATTGTCACAATCATCCAGAGTAGATAATACCTCCTTAAGAAGTGCGTGGAGATGTTGTAATTTAAATTTAAAAGTTACAATATCAGGTTCTGCTTGTTGAGAAATTTTCCCTGAATCTGAAATTTCTCCCTCAGACAAAACCTCCCTCCTGGCCCCTTCAGATAGGTGTGAGGGTATGTCAGAACAGATATCATCAGCGTCCTTTTGCTCTTCAGTGTTTAAAACAGAGCAATCACGCTTTCTCTGATAAGTAGGCATTTTGGAAAAAATGCATGCAATAGAATTATCCATTACAGCCATTAATTGTTGTATGGTAATAAGTATTGGCGCACTAGATGTACTAGGGGCCTCTTGTGTGGGCAAAACTGGTGTAGACACAGAAGGGGATGATGCAGTACCATGCTTACTCCCCTCATTAGAGGAATCATCTTGGGCAATATCATATCTATGGCATTATTATCCCTACTTTGTTTGGACATTATGACACAAATATATCACATATATTTAAATGGGGAGACACATTGGCTTTCATACATATAGAACATCGTTATCTGATGGTTCAGACATGTTAAACAGGCTTAAACTTGTCAACAAAGCACAAAAAACGTTTTACAATAAAACCGTTACTGTCCCTTTAAATTTTAAACTGAACACACTTTATTACTGAATATGTGAAAAAGTATGAAGGAATTGTTCAAAATTCACCAAAATTTCACCACAGTAACTTAAAGCCTTAAAAGTATTGCACACCAAATTTGAAAGCTTTAACCCTTAAAATAACGGAACCGGAGCCGTTTTTACATTTAACCCCTATACAGTCCCAGGTATCTGCTTTGCTGAGACCCAACCAAGCCCAGAGGGGAATACGATACCAAATGATGCCTTCTATAAGCTTTTTCAGTGGTTCTTAGCTCCTCACACATGCATCTGCATGCCATGCTTTCCAAAAACAACTGCGCATTAGAGGCGCGAAAATGAGGCTCTGTCTATGACTAGAAAAGGCCCCCAGTGAAAAAAGGTGTCCAATACAGTGCCTGCCGTTTTTATTAAAACAATCCCCAAGATTTAACAACTATTAAAAGTAATAATCTGCCAAATATACTTAGTAAAGTAATCGTTTTAGCCCAGAAAAATGTCTACCAGTTTTTTAAGCCCTAATGAAGCCCTTTATTCTTTTACTTAAACTAAGAAAATGGCTTACCGGTTCCCATAGGGAAAATGACAGCTTCCAACATTACCGAGTCTTGTTAGAAATGTGTCATACCTCAAGCAGCAAAGTCTGCCCACTGTTTCCCCCAACTGAAGTTACTTCATCTCAACAGTCCTGTGTGGAAACAGCCATCGATTTTAGTAACGGTTGCTAAAATCATTTTCCTCTTACAAACAGAAATCTTCATCTCTTTTCTGTTTCAGAGTAAATAGTACATACCAGCACTATTTTAAAATAACAAACTCTTGATTGAAGAACAAAAACTACATTTAAACACCAAAAAACTCTAAGCCATCTCCGTGGAGATGTTGCCTGTGCAACGGCAAAGAGAATGACTGGGGTAGGCGGAGCCTAGGAGGGACTATATGGCCAGCTTTGCTGGGCTCTTTGCCATTTCCTGTTGGGGAGGAGAATATCCCACAAGTAAGGATGACGCCGTGGACCGGACACACCTATGTTGGAGAAAAATCCCTTTTTCTGTAGTGTAGCTTCTCCCCCCACCCAAGACCAACCCTCCACCACTCCAAGATCACTTTGTTTATTGTTTTATTTATATATTAGTGCCCTTTTGCCCCACATATGTATTGAAACTTTTCTGTAGTATAGCGGTTCCCACCCGCTCCCGCCCCGTGCACGCCTGCCGCCCCCGTGCCCCCAGTCAGCTCCGCCCCCGATCCCGCCCCTCTCCACAGCTCACCGATGGCCGCCCACCCGCCTCCCAAGTCGGCTCCCACCCACCAACGATACCGGCCATCGATGTCCGGTGCAGAGAGGGCCACAGAGTGGCTCTCTCTGCATCGGATGGCCATGTAAGGTTATTGCAGGATGCCTCCATATCGAGGCATCACTGCAATAACCGGAAAGCAGCTGGAAGCGATCAGGATCGCTTCCAGCTGCTTTCCACACCGAGGACGTGCAGGGTACGTCCTCAGGCGTTAACTGCCTTTTTTTTGAGGACGTACCTTGCATGTCCTCGGTCATTAAGGGGTTAAAGCAGTGGCGTATTTATGTTTTGTGCTGCACTCAAAAGTTTAAGGCCATTTTTCCCAACTTAAAATGTTTTTGTATTGTTTGTTTTTTCACAACAATTCAAAAGAAAATGGGCTAGCAAAACACTTGCATACAGGTGAGAAAGACTAGAAAATATCACCTGAACATCTCTATGTGAAAAAGAAAGATATTTTATCTCATAAATGTCCAAAGTATTCAAACCCCATTGCAAAGGACTTTAAGCAGCAAATCAGTATGTCTGTCCCGGGACAGTTTAAGGTTTAAAGTTTACTATGAAATCTCATTAGACCACAGTAAAAAATAAAAAAAACAAAAAAAGGAGATTTCATGACCTCAGCACTACTGATGATAATTGGCTGTATTTTTTTATTTTTTTTTACCTGCAGCTAAACAGCAGCTGAAGTATAACTTTTTAAACAGGACTTGCTCTGCTGAGCTGAGGAAATTGTGAGGTAAAATATCTTCCTTTTTCACAGAGATGCTCAGGTGATATTTTCCTGTCAGCTTTTTACAGTTATACTGCATCAGTTTCAAGTGATTTAGCATGCGAGTATTATGTCCCTCTAAGTCCCTTCATATTTTTGAAGGTTTCTACAATGTTACCTCTTTCTTCTAAACTATACATATTTAGGTCAAGGAGTCTTTCCTTGTACGTTTTAGATTTTATCCCATGTACCATTTTAGTAGCCCTCTTTTGGACAGTTTCAAGTTTTATTTATATCCTTCTGGAGATATTGGGCAAGATTACACATGCGGCGTCGGCCCAAAATCCGGTGTCACTAATTTTTAGTCGAATCGAGCAATCACATATAAGGCACAGCATACAAGGTACCCGCATATATTTTACCTGTCGTCCGCAATTTTTTCTCCCATAAACTAACATAGAACCGGCGTTGTAAATTGGTATCACATATTCAGTGCAAGGACTTGCGTGCGCAGAATAGAAACATTTTACTCCAATTCCACCTTGCCACAAAGGCAGGCCACACATAGTCAGCGCAAGGCTTGCTGCGCCTGCCTATGAAAGTACTGTAACTCCCTGGAAGCCTTAAACACCTAACGCATGCACAATATCCACCTCTAAACTGCCATCCCCCCACATTGCAATAACTAATAAAAGTATTAACCCCTAATCCACCAACCCCCACATCACAAACTACCTAAGAAATTTATTAACCCCTAATCTGCTAACCCCCCACAACGCAAAGTACCTTATAAACCTATTAACCCCTAAACCGCCAACCCCCCACATTGTGATCTACATAATTACACTATTAACCCCTAATCCACTAACCCCCCACAACAAAAGTATTAACCTAATAACTAAGCCCCCTAACCTTAACCCAAATTAAAATACACTAACATAAAATAACAAAATACTATCTACCTTAAAAATTTATTAAAACTTAACAAAAATAAAACATAAAATTACTTTAAAAAAAAAAAAAACACACCACTACAGTCAAATAAAATAAAAAACCTAAGATTACAAAAATAAAAAAGCTAACATTACAGAAAATAAACTAAATTATCCAAAATAGTTATTCCTTATCTAATGCCCCCTTAAAAAAAGTCACCCCCACCCTAATCCAACAATAAAGCTCTTAAAAAAAAACAAAAAAAACACACACACCGCACCCCCTAAAATAACCCCCCCAAATAAAACACACCCAAATTTAAAAAACAAAAAAACAACACAACAACAAAAAAAAACCATTGCCCCTAAATGGGCATTTGTATGGGCAACCAGCTCTTTTACTGCCCATAAAAATAAAAGAAAGCCCTAATCTAAATAAAAAAACAAAAAAAACCAAACACACTAACCCCAAAATAGGTACTCACCATTGATGAAGTCCAGAGATGCATTTTCTTCCATGCAGCGAAGGTCTTCTTCCAGACGAGTGCATCTTCACCGATCGCGGGCACACCTTTCTTCTTTCCGAAGCCCGGATTGGTAGTCGGCGATGTAGAGGTCCTCTTAATGCAATCGTCCACCGTACACTGAAGATTGAATGCATGGTACCCCTTTTATATTGGGGTACCTTGCATTCCGATTGTTTAAAAATTTCAAATCAGCCAATAGGATGTAAGCAGCTCTCATCCTATTGGCTGATTTGAAATTTTCAGCCAATCTGAATGCAAAATTCCCCAAGTTAAAAAGGGGTACCTTGAATTCAATGTTCAGTGTGCGGTGGATGATCGTATGAAGAGGACCTCACATTGCAGGAAACCGCTCTGCCGAAGACCGCTCCAAGCCTCCGGAAAGAAGAAAGAATTGATAGTGGAGTACACCTAGCGCCTACTAAATAAGACCTCTGGCTTTGATAATTTGACACCTAGTTGTCAAAATGGAAAGATGAAACTAATAAGGTATACCAAAGAGCAAACTATATGAAGGCTGGGTCTGGACCAAATGCAATATTATCAAACGATTACAATAAACAATTTATTGAGTACACAAATAAGTTAAAAACATGGATCCATGTATAAACAATCAAATTTATACAACAATAGCTAAATGAATAGTTAAAACAAATAGTTATGTAACAGATATAGCATTTAAAATTGTGCAAACATTGCTCTTAAAAAATATTCCTAAAAAAAATTCCAAATTACGTATAAGGCTCACAACAAACATTCAACTGTGTTTACCACATACACATAATAGGTGAAATATATTAGTCAGTTATATAATATTATCTAACCAATAATGTACTCGAATTTATGCAATGCTCCTAAATATTGCCAATAGTAACTAATGTGTAAGGCTCTGAGTAAGACCTTTAACTGTGTGTTTAACACATACGCATTGTCAAGTGAAAAATATTGTGACAGCAATATGCCAATGTAAAAAATATGTATCAAAAAAAGTTGTGTGCAAAAATTATTAATGGTCATAAAAAAATAGGTTAATCTTCAAAAAACGTGAATTAAGAGCAAAGATTGTGAAAAATGAAAAACCAAAAATTTACAAAAACATTGTGGTGTGTTAAAGTAGTGACTTATATAAAATGTAAATAATAGTCCAACCGTTAAAAATAGTCCAACAGTGAAAACTTAATAGAAAAAAAATATCCAACAATAAATAAGTAGTGTGTCTCTTTAAGAAAAAACAATAATCCTTAAAGTGTTGGAAAATCACCATAACTATTGCTGTTAGGATTCACAAGTGTTTTATACTGAATAGCAGTGTCAGTACTTGCTAGCCGTTTTCCAACCCAAAATTCTATCTTCTTGGCAAATATTTTGTTATAATCCCTGGATGATCCTTCTAAAAACAATCTACACCATCATATCTTTCTTTTACAGAAGGATCATCCAGGGATAATAACAAAATATTTGCCAAGAAGATAGAATTTTGGGTTGGAAAACGGCTAGCAAGTACTGACACTGCTATTCAGTATAAAACACTTGGAAAATCACCATAACTATTGCTGTTAGGATTCACAACACTTTAAGGATTATTGTTTTCTCTTAAAGAGACACACTACTTATAATTTATTGTTGGATTATTTTTTCTATTAAGTTTTCACTGTTGGACTATTTACCGGTTGGACTATTATTTACATTTATATAAGTCACTACGTGAACACACCACAATGTTTTTGTAAATTTTTGGTTTTTAATTTCTCACAATCTTTGTTCTTAAGTCACGTTTTTTGAAGATCAACCTATTTTTTGGACCATTAATTTTGTACACTAATTTTTACACACAACTTTTTTTTGATACACATTTTTTACATTCGCATATTGCTGTCACAATATTTCACTTGACAATGCGTATGCGTTAAACACACAGTTAAAGGTCTTACTCAGATCCTTACACATTAGTTACTATTGGCAATATTTAGGAGCATTGCATAAATTCGAGTACATTAGTTAGATAATATTATATAACCGACTAATATATTTCACCTATTATGTGTATGTGGTAAACACAAAGTTGAATTTTTGTTGTGAGCCTTAATTTGGAATTTTTTAGGAATATTTTTTAAGAGCAATGTTTGCACAATTTTAAATGCCATATCTGCTATATAACTATTTGTTTCAACTATTCATTTAGCTGTTATTGCTGTATAAATTTGATTGTTAATACATGGATCCATGTTTAACTTATTTGTGTACTCAAATTGTTTATTGTAATCGTTTGATAATATTGCATTTGGTCCAGACCCAGCCTTTGTATAGTTGGCGCTTTGGTATACCTTATTAGTGGAAAGAAGAAACAAGATGTGCCCGCCTGGAAGAAGACCTTCGCCGGACTTTATCAATGGTGAATACCTATTTTGGGGTTAGTGTTAGTTTTTTTAGATTAAGGCTTTAATTTTTATGGGTAGTAAAAGAGCCGATTGCCCTTTTACAGGCAATGCCCATACAAATGACCCTTTAGGGGCAATGGGTATATTAGTTTTTTTTTGTTTGTTTTTTTACTTAGGTCACGGTGTTTATTTTTGGGGGGTGGTGGTTGTAATTTTTTTGGAAAAAAGAGCTGGTATCTTTAGGGCAATGCCTACAAAAGGTCCTTTTAAGGGCTATTGGTAGTTTGTTATTAGATTAGGGTTTGTTTTATTTTGAGGTGGCTTTTTTGTTTTTAAGGGGGTATTGAATTAGGAATAACTATTTTCTGTAATGTTAGCTTTTTTTATTTTACTGCAATAAAAGGTTTTTTATTTTGGGTAATTTATGTTTATTATTTTTGGTAATTTTAATTTCATTTTGAAGGTAGATAGTATTTTGTTATTTTATGTTAGTGTATTTTAATTAAGGTTACCTTAGGGGGTGTTAAGTTAGGGGGCTTAGTTATTAGGTTAATACTTTGCGATGTGGGGGGTTGGGGGTTTAGAGGTTAATAGGTTTAGTAGGTACTTTGCATTGTGGGCCGTTGGCGGAATATGGGTTAATAGTGTAATTAGGTACTTTGTATTGTGGGGGGTTGGCGGATTAGAGGTTAATACATTTATTAATAGTTGCAATGTGGGGGGGGGGGCGGATATAGGGGTTTTGAACCGTTATGTTAATTTTTAGACAGGTTCGATTTTGTGGGGATTTCAAATTTTATTTTTTATAAAATTACGCACCGGCAGATCATATACTGGCTTAAGTCACTGGCGACTCCAGAAATGTGTATTTGTGCACATTTCTGAACCTCGCCAGTTTGTTCGACTTACAGAAGTATAGCAAGTCCCGGCGCCGTTTCTGTAATTCACCCGATGTGCAAGGTTAACTTACAGGCTACGTGGGTTTCAGCAGTTGCGCTGAAACTTGCGCCACATATGTAATCTCGCCAATAGTCTCCAGAACTGTACACAATATTCCAGATGAGGCCTAACTAGCGATCTGTAAAGTGGCAAAAGCACCTTGCTATTTCTGCTACCAATACCTCTCCCAATGCAACCAAGTATCTGACTGGCTGCACTGCTGAATTGTCTACCAAATCTTAAATAATAATTCCCAAGTCCCATTTATCTAATTTAGTTAGCCTAATTTATTTCAGGGTAGTTAAAATAACTAATTACAACACTGTTGTTATTAGCAGCCTTTCCCATTTGCATTTGAAGTTCCGTCATGCCACTAATGCTGGGGGGCTTGTAGCACGTACAGGCGTACCTCAGTTATTGTTGGTTCGGTTCCATACCACCGCAATAAAGCAAAAAATAGAAATAAAGTGAGTCACTCATTTTTGTTTTGTTTCCCAGAGTATATAAAAGTTATATTTACACTATACTGTGTGTAATAGAATTAGGTCTAAAAAACAAAAAAAAAACAAAAAAAAACACACAATGTACTTACCTTAATTAAAAATACTTTATTGCTTAAAAAAAAAATAAAAAAAAAAAAAATAAAAAAAAATAATGGAATCCTTCAGCGAGTCATTACCTTTTTGTTGGAGGAGTGTATATTTGTGTGTATATGTCGAAAGAAATGGTGCAGACTTGCTGAATACAGGGTTGCCACAAACCTTTACCATTTGTAAAAAGAGCAATATCTGCGAAGCGCAATAAAGGGAAGTGTGCCTGGATCCCCCCCCCCCACACACACACACTCTTTATTTCAACCCACTGTACATTTATCACCTGTATCATCATAAATATCTTTATGCAAATTCCTCCTACCCTTTTATTATACCTTATTTAGTAAGGACAGGGGTAACACTAATGGCACAGTTACCCTTTTATTATACCTTATTTAGTAAGGACAGGGGTAACACTAATGGCACAGTTATGTGAATCATCTAGGTTTCGGTTATGGTAATATCATTCATCTTTTGCTGCTAAGAGCTCCTGCTCCCCAATTTTACCAGTCATGCTTCTTGCATTTGTGTAATGTGTTATTACCTAAGTGTGCTCTTCTGTGATCCAAGCTTTGAGATATTCCAGATGTATCATTCACAGAATAATCTGTCAGTTCTATTATTTTTGGACTGAAGATTCTCTAAACATATGAATATTCTCTCCCAACACACCTGGTCATTAAGGTGCAACCTGTCCTTACTGTACGAATTGTACCCAAGTGAAAAAAAGTCAGCCCAGTGCTCTAAAAAATAAAAACCCTGTTTTTAATCCAGTAATTAACTGCCCTAGCTCCTTCTGCATTACTGCGTTGGCACATGGCACTAGTATTACAACTGATTAATTAAACTCCATCTAAAATATCACTAACACTCCGGATCTGTTTTTATAAAGAGGAGAGTTTACCATCACTAACATTTGTCTCTGATTTCTGCCCCCTTTCATCCTAGAGAGGTGTAAACCTACTCATTTGAAAGAAGACATTTTTTTATTTATTTTTTTGACCATTGGTATTTTAAAGATAGGTTTATTTAACCATTTAAATGGTTTCTGGGTTCTGAATTTATGAGAATTTGGATACATACAGTATAAAGAAATCCCCTCTCACATGAGTAAGATGATTGAGAACATTTTCTTAATCCACAAGTCGATACACTAGACTTCTAAAGCTTACAGTATCTTTTTTTAAATAATGGGTTCTTATGGACCTATAGATATCAAATACCAAAAAAAGATCACAGTGTAACCTTCTATACCCGTGTTATTAAATATCAAATCTTTATTATAATTTATGGTCTACATTAGGGTTGCCGCCATGACCCTATTCTAACAACGCAGACAGTTTTAAGGCTGAGCTCAATATAAATAAAGAATAAATAGAGGAATAAAAGCCCTGTTTAGTTTCAGTTGTTGCCACAAAGTAGATACATCTACAAGTGTAATAGCACCTCTCATTTTTAGAGCAACCTATATAATAATTTACTGATAAGCAGGCAGGATACCGATATTTTTAAGCAGCTAATTATGGAAAGATCTGTTCATAGCTGTAGAACTGAAACTTAAAAAAGGGATATGAGAACACAATATTTCATGATTCAGACAGAGCATGTGATTTTAAACAACTTTTTAATTTACTTCTATTATCAATTTTTATTCGTTCTTTTGGTATCTTTTGTTGAAAAGCAGGGATGTAGGCTTAGGAGCTGGCCCATTTTTGGAGCACTATATGGCAGCAGTTTTGCAAGAATGTTACCCATGTGGAAGATTACTACCAATCATGCTGTTGAATAAATATTATTTTATAGGCTGCCTAAACCTTGTGATGTATGACAGTCACATGCAGCAAGATTCTGATAAACAGAAGTATTTGTAACTTAAGTATTTTTAGAGAATGTTGTCTTGGAAATGTTTGTAAACATTGGGTTTTGGTAAACAGGATCTTATCCCGTATTTGTTTTTTTTCATATTCTCAACCGCACTCACTACCTTTACACTAGCCAGCAATTGTCAACATTTTTGTTAAATGTATTTCAATTGATCACACAAAAAATCAAAATGAACAAAAAGAAATATGTATGGGACAAATGCATTGTACATGTGCCTGGGAAAGCACATAAAAGCATAAATATCAAGCAAGCAAAATAAAATAAAAAGGGAGTGAGTTTGGAATTCTTTTTAGACAGTTCCCCTAAAGCAAAACTGTATTCATGTTTGATATTTTGAGCTTGGAATACAGGGTAAAGAAAAGAGGAGAGCGAAAAAACACACACTCACTCTCTCAAGAACACACACACACACTCTCTCTCTCAAGAACACACACACACACTCTCTCAAGAACACACACACACACTCTCAAGAACACACACACACACACACACTCTCTCTCTCAAGAACACACACACACACACACACTCTCTCTCTCAAGAACACACACACACACACACACTCTCTCTCTCTCAAGAACACACACACACTCTCTCTCTCAAGAACACACACACACTCTCTCTCTCAAGAACACACACACACTCTCTCTCTCAAGAACACACACACACTCTCTCAAGAACACACACACAGATATATTTCATTTTTAAAATGGGCTCCACAAAACATGATGCCCACTGCATGACTGCACTTCTTTGTTACACTGATGTTTAAGTGTTAACCTATTCATTGACAAAAAAAAAAGGCTGTAAAGCATTGCTTTGTAATCTGTTGCATCCATCTCTACCAACAAACAAAATCATATAAATGAGCATGAAATATGATTATTACCATGCAAGTGCAATATGCTAAATACATGGAGGTTTAAAGGGACAATAGCGACCAACTGAGATGCTCAGCCTCACACCTGCGGGCGCGGTTAATAATCTAGTTTAGTTTAGTTTACTAACAAGATGTAAAAACGTATTTGTCTTGGGCTGCAGTCTCATTTTATTACATTAAGTAATAATAAAATGAGACTGTCTGCAGCCCAAGACATATACGTTTAAACACCTTAACTCTCTGGCCGGTCCGGTGCAGTGCTAGCCCGCAGCAGGGCTAAAAGTAGTGGAAACTATTTGTCGGATTCAGACAGTACTGTAATTGCATTACAGACAGTAGTACTGAATCTGATTACTTATCAGCGGGCTCAATATTTTATAAGTTTTCTGCTCTGGTGAGCAGAGAACTTATAAAATATTGAGCCCGCTGATAAGTAATCAGATTCAGTAATGTCTGTAATGCAATACGGTGCCAGGTAGACCCCAAACATGCCCCAAAGAAGTTAAAAATACTAAAACAAGTTAAACTTACAATTTAGAGGCTCCTTCCACCTCGGTTTCTCAAAGCCACAGCAGACTCCACGTGAGGTGCAATCTTTTGCGCGGCTGAGGGCTCCAGGATGAGCAATGCTCCTTGGTGCGCGGGAATAATTAAGTGTGCGGTGTCAATCAAATCAATGTGAGGGAACATCATTCCTTTTCAAAAGTCTTGTGTGCTCACGCCAGCCAGGCTCCTCCTCCCACACGCCGTCATCACTTTACACGCTCTCACTCGAACAGTCAGAATTGTGCGATTAACAAGGCACGGGGCTGGGTTTGGAGGGGTGCTGCAGGCACTTAGAAATAAGTGCAAAGAGCTTGAAGCCTATACTTCTATCGCACGTGCAATAAATAGGAGGTTAAATCAGCAATTTTATTTTTTTACAAAATTGGACTGGCACCCTTTTTTAGCTGAATAAATATAATTTATCCAATAGGGAGCTATAGCAAAAATTATATTTATTCAGCCAAAAAGGTTTTTTTCCCCCCTCTCTTTCGGGGGTTCACGTGCGCCTGTTCTAATATAGAGCAGCCTCCACTGAATGGAGGATAGGGGTGGCTGCTATTCCTGCTTTCCCAGTCCCTTTCAGTGGTTGTCCCAGTCTAACCTCATCAACAGAGCTAAATTGGGAGCTTTTAACATCCGTACTCCAAGGTCCAATGTCCAGGCATGCAAGCGCGAAATAGGAAATCAAAGACGCCAGTTGTTTAAGCCTGTGATGCGAACCCGGACGGTGCAATTGAAATAGCATCAGGAGAATCTGCGGGCAGGGCCCCATGAGGCAGAGTGCTAATTGAGCATGGGAAATGTTATTACAAGGAGTAAAGTATTAGCATTTGAGAGGATTTCTGAGTGTGCACTAAACCACTATGCACAGTGTGGGACAGACTTGGCACTTAAGTTTGTACAGTGTGTGCCTGATGCAGATGGCAGATCACTTTCATTTGCAGAGGAGGTAGGACTTACTTAGCAAATGTTTTTTATTTCTTTGTGCAATATTGGATTGTAACTTCATTGTGGTAGTTGTATGGTGGGGCCAGGGGTCCATAAAAACCACTTACTTTAGCAGCAGTGTATTTATGATTATTTGACAATGCTGTAGAAATTCTATATTTAAAAACATGCAGAAATGTTTCCTCCTCAATACACAAATGGTAGAGAATATATATATATATATATATATATATATATATATATATATATATATATATATATATATATATATATATATATATATATATATATATATATATATATATATATATATATATATATATACACACACATATATAGACACACAGGTGGCCCTCGTTTTACAACGGTTCAATTTACACCGTTTCAGAGTAACAACCTTTTTTTCCAGTCATGTGACTGCTATTGAGAAGCAGTGCATTTATTAAAATAGCCAGTAGGGGGAGCTGTCCGCTTGTGTTGCAGCAAAGCCAAGCAAGCTGAAATGAATCAGTTTAACCAGACTTGAGCTATCGAGCAGATTTCAAAGGAACAAGATCTTCCTGTCTATAAATCAGTCCAGATTGGAATGCATAGAAAGAACTGTTTGCAGAAAAATGCAAGTGAAGTCTGTGTTGTGTGATTATTTTATTAGGTTTATAATGCTGTTTAGCAAATGTTTGTTCGTTTAATTATATGTTCTGTGTTTTTTTATTTTATTAGGTTTATAATGCTGCTTAGCTTTTAAAGTCTCCATTTTAAAAATAATGCATTAGGTGTTACTTATGACAATTTTGAGAGGGGCCTGGAACCTATCTCCCTCACTTCCCATTGACTTACATTATAAACTGGGTTTCAATTTACAACGGTTTCGATTTACAACCATTCCTTCTGGAACCTAACCCCGGCGTAAACGGAGGGCTACATATACATACATACACACATATTCAAAACCCCTATGAGCAGGTGCTCGAACTACAAGCCAGGCTTACCAACAGTTACTGATACAATTACCAGCAGGGTGTGGGACTGCCGAACACTGTGCTCCTCTAATGGCAAAATTCCCCCAGGATAAGGGTAAAAACTTACTTCCAGCCTCTTTCAGCTCAATACCTCACGTTGTCCCAACGGCAGCCACCGCAGCCGTGTGTGACTCAGGGTTGCTTCACCAGTCGGAATGTTACCTCCTTAGCCTCTCAGGGGATTGCTGTACTGTGCTTCTCGGTGGCTCATCACTGCCCGTTAGATCCTCAGCACCTGTGCAGGGCTTGTTTCTCACTCCTGCACCAGATAGTTAGTGCCGCCTCTGTGTTCACCTCCTCCAATCACAGGTGAGATAATGAACAGTGCATCTCAGTGATATTGGACCCAAAAAGGTGCTCAGCTCAAAAGGGAAAATTCTTTTGTAGAAAGTTAAAGTTAAGCCAGCACTGCAACTTCTTGATAAAAAGGTCCAATTTTATTTAAATTTCCATAAAAAGAGAACAAAAATAAAGTGCAAAAAGCTCTTAAGGTGATAGCTTGTCTAACATGTTTTGGACGTAGCCTTAATCAGACATTTAAAACATATGTGCAATTAAAATATATACCCTTGACTTAATGCTTATTGGATAGAATCTGACCAATCAAACAAATTGGACATTTTGAAAATTAACTCCCTGAGGTCTTGTTAACCCCTATATGTGCTGTATAACATTAACAATATTTTACATTATTTAATCCATAAAATGAAAATAATAATATGCTAGAATGTGTTTTACAATATGCTGTAATACAAAATACAGAATAAATTACACAGTTAAAAACATAGATAAACTTTACAATGGAGCTTGTGAAATAAATGGAATGTAATCTTCTAATAAGATTTCTATATTGTAATATTCACATATAAGTCACAATTTGATATTGACCTGGACCGTATTAATTCCATAAACAGTTAGAAAAAAATAGAAATAAAAATAAAATATAAATATTCTACAAAACACTTGTGTGCTGACTGCTCTTTTTACAATACCTGTATTCTCTCTAACCTGGGTACTAGTATATACTGTGTGCATCCTAAAAGGTAAAATATAAAGTTGCAGCTAATTTATTTTTATTTATTTAACCATTCTTGTTCAATTCTATCAGAACTTGATCATAGTAATAAGAAACTTGCAAACTGTTACCTAACTGGCACACTTCATTCATACATATTACCTATTGTTTAAGAAAACATGAAATCTATTCCCAAAAGTTTATGATATCATAGATAGAATTAAAGCCTTTTGGGACCCTAGTGTTCAGGGAGAAAATCCAGAAAGCTTCTCTCTACAGCAATAATTTGTTCAAATCACCACCTCTTCTTGGCTTATTTTCTCTATCATCTTCCATTTGAAAGTAAGATTTGAACTGGGATGTTTAACTATAAAATGTTTCGCTAATTCAGATTTAGCTTCAGATCTCTTTATATCTGAGGAGGTGCTGCCGGATTCTCTCCCTGGCTTCTCTCGAGGTACATCCTATATATTGTTTTTCAGAGCATGTACACCAGGCCAGATATATTACATATTTTGATCTGCAATTAAACGCAACCATCTATAGTATATTCCTTAGGTGTGATATTAGACTTAAACATCTCTCCTCTGTCTATAAATCCACACGGTATGCATTGACTATAGCTACACCTAAACATGCCCTTTGTTGTTAACCAGGAACTTGAAACAATGTTACGTGGTTAATCACTAGGTGATAGCATATTGCCCAAGGTAATACCCTTCCTATAAGAAAACCTGCATCCTTTTTGGACTACCTCAGTAAGTCCCTCATCGGCTGCTAGCATTGGTATATGCTTTTTTATAATTTTGCATATGTCACTGTAGTTGGAGGAGTATTGTGTGACAAAAGACACTTGTCCTTCACAATCACGTCTTGTCCTCCTTCACAATCACGTCTAGATGTTTTGGCTTTATGTGTCTTTCAATAGTTCCATCCTGTCTCTCTCATCTATCTCCTTTTCAATTTCTACTAACAGTGGTTTCTTATATCCTCTATCTTGGAATCTGTTCTTCAAATCTTCACTGTGTTTTGTGTATTCTTGGTTATTTGAAACATTCCTTTTTAGTCTAATGAATTGTCCCTTCACTATTGATTTTTGTACACTGGCAGGATGACTGCTTTTGCCGTGTAATAGTGTGTTACCTGAAATTGGTTTTCTGTAATTTGTGGTTTCAATACTTCTAGTTTCTATGTTAGATGTTAGCGTGAGATCCAAATAACATATAGTCGACTTCTTGAACTCAAACGTAATTTTTAGACCCCATATGTTGTGATTGAGATGATTCACAAAGTCACTGGCCTCGCTTTGCTTACACTACCCGTCCATATAAATATCAAATCATCTATATATCTATAGAATGATTTAATCTTACTTGCAAAATAATTTTGGTCTCCACATATGGTATTTAATTCCCACCAACCCCATTGTAAGGTTCGCGAATGAAGGGACAAACTTCGCCCCCATCGCCGTACCACTTGTCTGGAGGAAAAAGTTTCCGTCAAATCTGAAGTAAATTGTGTTTCAATAAGAAATTTGTCAGTTACTTCTAGTATGAAATTTATAGTGTAGGGGGTGTCTCTCTCTAGAAAAAAAATCTAATGGCTGCCAGGCCCATTTCATGAGGTATCGAAAATTATTTTGCAATTAAGATTAAAACATTCTATAGATATATAGATGATTTGATATTTATATGGACGGGTAGTGTAAGCGAGGCCAGGGACTTCGCTAACATCTAATATAGAAACTAGAAGTATTGAAACCACAAATTACAGAAAACCAATTTCAGGTAACACACCATTACACGGCAAAAGCAATCATCCTGCCAGTGTACAAAAATCAATAGTAAAGGGACAATTGATTAGACTAAAAAGGAATTGTTCAAGTAACCAAGAATACAAAAAACACAGTGAAGATTTGAAGAACACATTCCAAGATAGAGGATATAAGAAACCACTGTAAGTAAAACGTAACACCCTGTTGTCTGGGCTTTTTCTCTGTCATTTGGGCTCTGTGCGTTCCAGCGATCTCTGGCATCTGAAACCTGTGGGAGTTGATTAACTAAATTATCCCTTCTCTTCAACCACATCTCCGGATCTATTAAAATTTCAGTTTACGTTTTGGGATACTACACTTTTTTAAAGGGAAACTGAACCCACATTTTTTTTCTTTCATGATTCATATAGAGCATGCAATTTTAAGCAACTTTCTAATTTACTCCTATTATCAATTTTTCTTCATTCTCTTGCTATCTTTATTTGAAAAAGAAGGCATCTAAGCTAAGGAGCCAGTCAATTGTTGGTTCAGAACCCTGGAGAGCACTTGTTTATTGGTGCTGTCCAATCATCAAGGACAACCAAGGTTGTTCACAAAAAAAATGGGCCGGCATCTAAACTTACATTCTTGCTTTTCAAATAAAGATACAAAGAGAATGAAGAAAATTTGATAGGAGTAAATTAGAAAGTTGCTTAAAATTGGATGCTCTTTCTGAATCCCAAAAGAAAAAAAAATTGGGTTCAGTGTCCCTTTAAGTGCTTTATGTAAGTTCACTCTGTGTGACAAACTATATACCATTGCTTTTATTTATTTTTTTAATTCTGTTACAATTGTAAATTTTTGTAGCTACTAATTGTATGACAAACAAGTGATCATTGTATGAGATTGTTTTTATTCACGTTTTATTAAATGTTACTTTTTTAATTCATTTATACCTTTTGATCTGTCTAGCAGTCATTGATTAAGCTATTTTGGGTAGCGCAAACAGTATCTTTTCTCTCTGTTCTCAGAGAGTATCTGTATAAGTCTCAAGGACCACTTGCAGAGTTTAGGAATTTCTTACTTAAAAGGGGCAGTAAAGTCAAATTTAAAAACTTTCTTGATTCAGACAGATCATGCAATCTTAAACAACTGCCCAATTAACTTTTATTATCTAAATAGCTTTGGCTTTTTGGTGTATGTGTGTTTTTTTGCACTGAAAAAGATAATAAAAGCAGTTGATTTTAAACAGGAATGGTTTTTTCACGGCTTGTTTAAAAAGCCAACATTTCCAAAACTCTAATGGTTGACACATATAAGATAGCTCCCCCCATCAGTATAGGAACATATATATATATATATATACACACACATATATACACACATACACACCCCAGCGGGCCACTTCCTATCTCAGTGCTTTTTATATCTTGCAAAACAGCTAGACAGTGCTGGTTCATGTATGCCATAAAGAAAACATTGTGCCCACTGCTATGGAGAATGATAATGCTTATGCAAGAACCAGCACTGGTTGGCTAAAATGCAAGATTGTAAAAAGCAATGAGATAAGAGACATTCTGCAGAGGCTTAGATAAAGGTAATTCAGAGGTAAGAAGTATATTAATAAAACAGTGTTGGTTATGCAAAACTGGTGAAAGGGTAAACAAAGGAATTATCTATCTTTGTAAACAACAGTAATTTTCAAGTAGACTGTCCCATAACTACTATAGTGCACCAAATCATATGTTCTAATTGACTAGAGGTTGTAATTTTCACTACTCATTGCGAGTTTAATCCCTGCAACATAAGTGCACAGTAAAAGCATAACAGACATTTTGTAAGCTCTATATCACTTTACAATGCACATAAATATCTGCTTACTATTATTGGCAGAAGTTCCTGGCGGGCAGGCTATGCAATCCGTTATATTCACAAAACTGCAGTTGAATTCATTGATTGGAGTACTAGTGAGTGTCAAAGGGATCGTAGTAATGCTGAACTGAGCATCAACCAAGCAAGCTGTGTAATAACAGAATAAACCATTATCAGACCGTTTTATTTATAAAATAAAATAAAAAAAATCTCATGTCCAAATTAATTAAAAACAAAAACATTTGTAGCACAGTGCTAAATTTAAAAAAAAAAAAAACACATAGTTGTGAAAAGTATTTTAAGCAACAAAACATATTTAATCAAATTAATTCATTTTAATGGGACAGTAACATCAAAATTATCATGATTCAGACAGAGCCTGCAATTTTAAACAACTTTCCAGTTTACTTCTATTATCTAATTTGCTTTGTTCTCATGGTATCCTTTGTTGAGAAGCAAACTTAAGAGGTCTCAGGAGGAGCAATGCACTGCTGGGGGCTAACTGGTCATTGGTGGCTGCACATATACCTTTTGTCATTGGCTCATCCAAGGTGTACAGCTAGATCCCTAAAGTGCATTGCTGCTCCTTCAACAAAGGATACAAAAAGAATTAGACAAATTAAATAATAGAAGTAAACTAGAAAGTTGTTCCATTTTGAATGTTCTCTGTCTCTTGAAATAAATACGTTTAGTTCCATGTCCCTTTAAACATTTATGAATAAGAAAATTAAAACTGCATGGTCTTTAAAAAAAAAACAAAAAAACGAAATATGCAATTATAAATAAAACATTTCAAAAAATAATTATATTAGACAGTTATCAAGAACTCCAACCTGGTTACAGAAATACTTTACTAAGAGTGTTAAATAGTTTAACCCATAAATGCCCCCCCCCCCCATATAATACATTTATGCAAGAAATAAAATGACTGCTGTTCTCCATTGTCATCTGTATATTAAAAAGCACATTTCAAGCTCTGCATTATTGTACTTGTTTGTATTTAACATACAATGCCTGAGGAACTCACTAATTAAATGTTAATTAAAATGTTTTCCCAGGTGTTAATACCTCCAGAAAACTCTGAGCAATTATAAATAACTAAACTATTGCCATATTCTTCTAGAAAGATGAAAGAGACTCACCTAGTAAAGAAGCTGCACTCAGGACCCACATAAATCTCTGGACGCTCATGTTTACAGCATGTCACAAACTCACTGCAATCAGTTAACACACAGCTCGCTCCCGCTCCACTAACAGCCAATCCAATTACTAAACACACAGCTCGCTCCCGCTCCAACTCTGTCCCTTCTTGTTTAGCTTATGAATCATCACCTGACTCGCATCATGTGCTGTGTAACTCACAGCTCCTAGCAATCCCAGATTCCCTGCCCAATTGTCAAGGCACAACACAAAGGAGTTTTACATCTTATTTTTTTTTCACTTCCTCATCAAAAGCCTTCTCAAAATATCAACAGTGCACAATAATAGGCAATTTCACCATTTTAGTATTCTTTTGCAGCAGTTTTTTTTATGCAAAAAGATGAGATCATTACTTCATAGAAAATGCGTTTGTAACAGTCACTTGAATATATATATATATATATATATATATATATATATATATATATATATATATATATATATATATATATATATATATATATATATATATATATATATATATAATCCAAGTGACTGTTACAAACAGATCTAGCTGTATTCAGGAAAGTTGTGAACTGTAAATGCATTTTCTATGAAGTAATGATCTCATCTTTTTGCATAAAAAAAACTGCTGCAAAAGAATACTGAAATGGTGCAATACTATATGTATATATATATATATATATTAATCAACTGTAACACTAAATTTATATATATATATATATATATATATATATATATATATATATATATATATATATATATATATATATATATATATATATCAGATGAATGTGCTGTGTTCTGATTTCAAAGAACAAAACCAATGGTTTCACATATGTTTGTATCCTAGCCTGCTTGTGACAAGTATAAATGGATTTTATTTTTTTGGGCAGAATATTTTGACACATTAAAGGCAGGAGGGGATTACACTTTGCATTTATTACTTGCTTTACCATGTACATAATTAAGGGCCTTTAGTTTTCAAATATTACATGCTCTAATTCATCAGCACGTGCACGATTACCACTGCTAACCCTGTCAGTCTATGGACCCCATATGTCTGCCTGTCTTCCCAGTGAGCGGGCTGTGAACACTGTGGGGTTGATTTATTAAAGGGGCAGTAAACTTACAAACTAATGTTATATAATTCTGCACATAGTGCTAGACTAGAGCGGGAGCGAGCTACATTCATTTAAATGGCGCAACCGGGCACATAGTGTTGCAGAGATGCACTGTGTAAAATGCAGACCCGCTCAGTAGAGCAAGGAGCGGCGTTCTGGTAAAAGAAGGTTTTAGTTACAATTTCTCTGCAATCCTTTAAAGTATAAATGTGCCAGTAAGCTAATGTTATATAATTCTGCACTATGTGCAGAATTATATAACATGAGTTTGTAAGTTTACTGCCCCTTTAAGCAGCGGATGCTGCCTCGAAGCCCCATCTTTCCTGGTCCACCAGAAATGGAAGTTAAGAAGCGCTGCTCCTTGACTTTGTGGTGGACTGAAATCATCCCGATATGATACGATCGGGAGGATTGACGGCCCCTGCTATCGGCTGATTGGCCCCCAGTGAGCAGGGGCGGCATTGCACAAGCATTTCACAAGAAATGGTTGTGCAATGCTAAATGCCGATAGCGTATGCTGTCTGCATTTAGCGAGGTCGAGCAGACATGATTCGCTACAGCGAATCATCTCCACTCGATCATTAATAAATCTACTCCTATATGATTGTCCACTGCCCACATGTATTATTGCACAAGCATTTGCTTGCTCAGCCCTGCTCTCGTGCAGTCACACAGAGTTTGGTCATATAATCACAGTTTCTTACATTGCGGTAAGCAAGCTTGCATGAATTTCATATTATAAATACCAATTTCACAGAGTTGTTTGCATGTGTAGTGTAGAAAAGTAAAATGTTTAATGTGCATTTCAATTTGAAATAGAATCATTTTTGTAATATACTTCTATTAACAAAAATGCTTATAGCAAAAGTTATTACTGGGTTTCAGTGGCATACGCACATATGCTGTGCACCAGTATTAAAAGACCACACCTTCTCAGAAAGTCAGCTGTGGTTTTTGTATGACACGTCTTCGGAACCAATAAAAACCACCACCAGTTATCTGTGCAGGAAAGATGTTTGTATTCTGGTGCATGGGCCCTCACAGGATATGTGTGTATGCCGCTAAAAAAACAACTACTTTTACAAGAAGCATTTTGCTAATGGAAGTATATTGCAATAAGGCTTATATTTTCCTGCCCAATTTCAGCACACATTTAAATTTTTCTATAAAATACGATCTTTGCAGAAAAATTTAGTTACAATTTTTTATGTGATTAAACAATACAATTTTAACGGCAATTTTTTGTAATCGTTAGCAAAACATCCAGAAAGCTTTAAAGTGAGATTAATACAGATTTGACATAAAACAATCTGACATACTGTAAGCAATCCACATTTGAATGGGAAACTTGGTAGAAAATTCTTTACATACCTGTTATATTATAAATCCCAAAACCAATACGGTATATAAGATAATCTATAAAATATCCATAGATATGTCAAAGCACCCAAATAGCACATCTGAAATCCCATCATCTGAAGCAACTACAGGACAGGTTAACTTCATTAAAGTCTAGTCAAAATTAAACTTTCATGATTCAGATAGGGCATGTCATTTTAAACATCTTTCCAATTTACTTTTTTCATCAAATTTGCTTTGTTCTCCTGTTATTCTTAGTTAAAATCTAAACCTAGGTAGGCTCATATGCTAATTTCTAGGCCCTTGAAGGCCGCCGCTTCTCTGAATGCATTTGACCGTTTTTCACAGCTAGAGGGCATTAGTTCATGTGTGCCATATAGATAACATTGTACTCACGCCTGTGGAGTTACTTATGAGAGGGCACTGACTGGTTAAAATGCAAGTCTGTCAAAAAAACTGAAATAAGAGGGCAGTCTGCAGAGGCTTAGATACAAGGTAATAACAGAGATAAAAAGTATATTAATATAAAGGAATTATATATATTTTTAAACCATAAAAAATCTGGACTAGACTGTCCCTTTACTCTATACCACCACAATAATTCTTCCGTTACATTACACCCTAAACTAACCCTAGCAACAATCCCCCGATGTAACAATCTCCAACCATGACAACCTCCACTGCAATTACCTTTAACTACAACCCTCATTAGTAACCCCCAACCCAATGTATATACCCTCCCCCATATCACCAAAGAGACCACCCTACCAAAACATAAGAGACCATCACTCAAAGAACCTATGTTTCCTATCTAACTCCTACATTTCTAACATGTTTCACCCCTTTACCTTATTGACTGCCCACAGTGAACAGCACCTACCAAAAGGACTCCCCCACTCAAGCAACCCCTATATGACCACTCTCGAAGAGTAAGACCCTGGGAAATCAAGTCCGATGTATGTTCTTATCTTAATCCAGAGTTTCTTCATTGTTTATTATTTTAATTGAAGGAACCTTGTTTCTAAGCTATAAGACTTTTTTTTGGTCCAGGGTCCTTCAGTGGCAAATGACCTTATAGCCAGCTACATCTAAATTTATAGATTCTTTGTGTTATCCTATTTGATTGAAGTTATTAAAAAGAAGAGATTAAAATGTGCACTCAATGTCTTCTCTGATTGTTTATTAAAATTTTAAAAACCATTATGGAAAGGGGATATGAGAGTTGTGGATTAAATGGCTTGGCTATCCAAGACAGATATCTCCAAGAGTGTCATCTTCTCTTCCACATAATGATTTTTTCAACAACAAACTATGCAGAAGAGACCCAATCTGGGGTGCACTTTTTCTTGGCAGACAAAAGTGTTGAGTTATGCATCAAATTTACTGTGGGAACCCTGATCTTCTGTTCAGTGCATGTTCCATTTTTCCCATTGCTAATTAAGCTATGAAATACAGCTCTCCATCAACCATACATATTTCCTTTATGCTTGTAGCTCATTGTGACTCACCTGATTTGTTTCTGTAAAATTAGGAGTTTCCATAAACCCAAAAAATTCACTATGAAGCTTTCCATAAATTTTTTGGGCTTTCATTCCCCATAAAGAAACTTGCCTCCAAATATGTCAGTGATTTTCCTACTTTGTTGTATATGAATTCTCTTACTTTTTAGCTGCTTATATTTCTGATCACACAGTCTTCCATGCTGCTCTTTTTAAACTTTTAATTCCTTATCCTCTTCCTGCTTCTTCTTTTTCCTGTTCTCCCTGTTATCTTGAAGATGATGAAGCTATTGAGTACAATTTAGAAGTTATTCCTAAATAGTGTGTAGATGGTAGCCAAATTTAGTGGGAGTATGTCTTGAATAGCTGTCTATTTAACTTAGGTAGAATGTTTTGTGCACTTCTTGTCCATGCCATTAATTGACTTACTTTCCTTATGTGTTTTTTTTAAATTTATTTGATATTCAATGTAACATTTGATAAATGAACAATTTTTTTTTATCTGTTTAACCACAATAAATAGCTAGCTAGACAGACAGATAATGATAAAAGTAGTAAGATCAACACTCACTCAATCACAAACACTGTCATGGAGAAGAGAATGCCAAAAAAGTTATTCAAGTTCTACTTTTGAAGAATTCAGAAAAAAATGGGCCATACAAGGTAGAAAATTTTGTTAACTTTTTATAGCCAGAGCTAGTATTATAGTTACTGAAGGGACCTATTGAAACCCAGAAAATTGTAGCCATAGATTAAATCCAAATTAGAACCATCAGGTACACTAACTGGAAAATGGCTTTATATCATTTAACCACCTTTGAAGACTGTAACTTTTGTACCTATTTATTTTATATTTAAATGCATTTTATTTATATGAAAAATAAACTATTTTCATGTATATGAAAAAGAACTGTTTAAATGTTATTTTTTTTATTGAAAAAGTTAAAGCTGTCTATGGGATAGAATGAATAAAAGAAGAAAACTTAGTACTTATTATTAGCACTCTTGCCTTAAAATAATGTCAATTAGAATGGTGGCTATAAGATAATATAGCCAGTAGCCACCTACACTAATAAGGAGTCAACAATAGAAAGTATTATATATGCACATGAATTTATTGTATTACAAAAAAGAAACAAACAAAAATAAATATAAAATGAAGACATGGGGCGCGATCCGATATAGGTCGTAGTTTTCGGCGCAAGCAAGAGAACACGCTCCGCCCGTAATTTCACCTCGCAACTCGACCTATCCAATATACTGCGCCGTCAGATGCTAAACTGGCGTAAGTAGCAAAAACCGGCGATCAACTAAAATGTGCGCAAATACACATTTTAGTCGTCGCAAGTACTTACGCCAGTATTTTGTTCACGTAAAGTCTCAATAAAGTGTGGTTTTATGCAAATTACCCTACGAATCATAAAAAACAACGGCCAGTTCTAAAAGATGCGACACGTAATTACGCCATTCAAAATTCATACATAAACCCATGCGCAGCGGCCATTTTCTTTACTGTGTTTGGTTAGTTCTTGGAGCTACAGCACACTACAGTGAGTAGAGATTAGTGGTAAGAGTAGTGAGAGAGGAGCATTTCATTCAGTTAGTTAGGTCGGATTGTTGGATTGGTAAGCCTGTACATTTACTAACACTTTTTTTACATATTGCACACATTTTGCATACACACATATACAAAATACACAACACTTTTTTTTTCTAACACCTCACACATTTTATTTATCTTTTACAGTGTGATAGGCTGAGTGTTTGGTTGTGATTGTGTGTGATTGAAGTGGGAGTGAGTGTGAGTGTGTGAGTGTGTGTAGTTTGAGGATGGCAGGGAGAGCTAGGGCAGGGGGGAGGAGGGAAGGGGAGTTGCAGGGAGAGGATTATGGACAGGAGGAGTAGCAGGGTCCCCGTCAGGGAGTGAGCAGAGTGGGGAGAGGGAGAGCTAGAAGGGAGGATGGGAGTGGGGCTGCCCCAAGGCCAGGCACACTCAGAAGAGGGATAGAGGGTGCACATGGGGATAGAAGGGGGGAGGAGGGACAGGATAGGGAGGAACCCACACCAGGGACATCCCAGGGAGGGAGCCAGGCGGCCCAGGACGAGGAGCGCATGAGGTGCCCTAACTTCTCTTTTGCCGAAAACCTTGCGCTAGTCCAGGCCGTCATGGAGAACCACACTGCCCTCTTTGGCCAAGAGAAGGGCAAAGGAGTTGCCCGAAGGCGTAAAGATGCATGGCTGAGGGTCGAGGAGGCAGTCAACAGCGTGGCCCAGCAGAGGAGGACTGTGGATGGGCTCAAGAAAAGGTGGAATGACTGCAAGAGGCAGGTGAAGGAGAAAATGGGCCAAGAAGTCATGTACCAGAGGGGAACAGGCGGTGGTCCTCCCCAGGAGGTGGAATATAATGAGTGGCAGGAGATGATTTGCAGGTCCCTGAGCGTCACAGCAGTCCGTGGACTTCCAGGGGTTCGTGACTCAGGGGCTGCAACATCAGCAGAGCATGCTGGTGAGTAACATCCCACACACCAGTATTATATGTATTTGAGATATAACATCCTTTAATGTCACACATTCATGTACACAATGAGGAGCATGGTATTTGGCCTACTAACAAAAACATCTACAATTAGATTTCACATTAAAGGGACATTAAACCAAAGCTTTTTATGTCATTATTTAGATAGAGAATACAGTTTTAAACAACATCCCTATTTACTTCTATTATCTATTTTGCTTCATTATTTTGTTATTCTTTGTTTATGAAATATCAATGCACATTGGCGAGCCAATCACATGAGGCATTGATGTGCAGCCACCAATCTGCAGCTTCTGAGCCTATCTAGATATGCTTTTCAGCTAAGAATATCAAGAGAATGAAGCAAATTAGCTAATGGAAGTAAATTACAAAGTTGTTTAAAATTGCATGCTCTAGCTGAATCATGAAAGAATCAAAATGGGTTTAATGTCCATTTAATGCTACTTAACACATTGAAATTCATGATATGAGGTGGAATAGTTAAATACTAACATGTCTCGGAGTAACACAGACCACAAGCCACATGTAGAGTTTTCAGTAAATGGACACTATAGCCATCGCAATACTTTTAGCTCAAGAAAGCACGTTATGTGCCTACATCAGGCTAAAGGAAATTGTGTGACCATAGTGTCACTTAAAGAACACATTTTCTCCTACACTGACATGTACACAGAACTATTGTATGAAACACATACATGTATACTTTGCATATTAAAATCCCTCATATCACAAATCACAATGTGCACATGCATGTTATAGAGTTTGACATAAGAATGAGTATAGGCCCTAGCATGTATCAATGTACATTGTATGCCCACATGGATATATATATGATTGTACTAATACCTGTCATCATTTGACTCCTCCACAGAACCTCCTGTCACCAGGGTGCAAACGGGCATGCATCCACTGCAACCACCAGGCCAGAGAATGGCTCCAGCACAACCACCGGCCAGAGAATGGCTCCAACACAACCACCAGGCCAGAGAATGCCTCCACCACAACCACTAGGCCAGAGAATCCCTCAACAGTACGCTCCCAGGCATGAGGTGGGTTGGATTGCCTCTGTTGAGGACCCATACGTAATGCCACCAAGTTTTGAAGAGGAGCCCTGGCAGGAGCCCTGGCCGGAGGACGATTCTTTTGGTTATGAGGGGCAGCCAAGGCATCCCCAAAGGGTAGATGTCTTTACACCCCCTCCCAATATCAGACCAGTCAGGACTTTTACCACCAGGACATACAAACTGGTCAGGCTGAGTGGTCGCACACCAGTCGTCAATGGGACTACCAGTCCACCTGGAGAGCTCCACCATCCGCTTCCCTTGGAAGAGCTCCAGCATATGAACAGGAGCATATAGCTGTGGTAGTTCCTCCTGAGGCACCAGCTTTTGTAGTTCCTCCTGAGGCACCAGCTGGCATTGTTCACCCTGAGGCACCAGCTGTCATTGTTCACCCTGAGGCACCAGCTGTCATTGTTCACCCTGAGGCACCAGCTGGCATTGTTCACCCTGAGGCACCAGCTGTCATTGTTCACCCTGAGGCACCAGCTGTCATTGCTCACCCTGAGGCACCAGCTGTCATTGTTCACCCTGAGGCACCAGCTGTCGTTGTTCACCCTGAGGCACCAGCTGTCATTGTTCATCCTGAGGCACCAGCTGTGGATGTTCACCCTGAATCAACAGCTGTCATTGTTCCAGATGCAACAGCAGCTAGAGGTGAACCTGCGCCTATAATCCCTGCTGGTGAACAGCCTTTAGATCCTCTGACTTCTGCCCTGGGCGACGAATACATTGCCCTCCAGAGGAGGCTCACATCAACCTGCGAGAGAATGCAGAGAGACCAACGCAGGTTTTACAGGAGCCAACAGACTTTACTCCAGCATTCCATTGAGCTGCAACGGGACATGGCAGCATCTTTAAGTGGTATAGTCCAGAACCAATCTCAGATGATGAGAGATATTTCGGACATGCAGATGTAGAGTGACAACAGATGGCGGGAACAAAACCAACTGTTGGGTGTGTTGGCGGAGCATTTCACACACCAGCAGGACACTGCCTCCAGCCTCTCATCTGTGGCCAGCACTCCTGCAGAATCCTCTGAATCCACACAACCCAGGAGAGGCAGGAGACCCACTCCAGGCACCTCAGCCCCCTCATCTAAGAAGCCTAAAAAAATAATAATATTGTTATATTTCAGCCTAAATCTTGTCCTCTGTTATTTACCATATAATTGTCATCCACATCCATGTGAGGGGTGTTTTAGTACAATAATATTTTTGAGAAATATAATAAGGCCTGTGTGGAAATGGCCCAAAAAAAGGTAATATCATCATGTTTATGACATATTTGTGTTCTCTAAACCACATCACATAGTTGTGTATGAAGGGTACATATAGTGATATTCACTTTTAAGATGTGAATCAAGGTTTCTCACATCCAATAGAAATTGACCCATGTGCAGGGATAGGCACGAGCCAAGGCTGTGGCGAACATTTTCTAAGGTAAAGACTTTTAGTGAAGGACACCTTGCCTATCCCTGCACATGGGTATATATATCTAAATAATAATGTATTTACAGAAGGTGTGAACATAAGGTATAAACATCCATTTTCATTCCTCGAAATGATAGTCAATAAATCATAGTGACCAAAACATGAATTGAACTAATGATATATTTTCAGTAATTAGGGTGGTTAAGGGAATGGGGGTGGGATGTAGTAGTTTCACTTACATGCAGTGGAAATCCGCAGTATGTAATTTGATGACCAGCTGCAGCAGGGGCAGCACCATCACCATGGACCTCAGCAGCAACTATAGAATCAGCATGTGTAGACATAACAACAGGGGATTGTAAGGCTTCCAGCACCCCTTGTGCCCCATGATGCACCCCTTGTGCCCAATGATGCACCCTTTGTGCCCCATGATGCATCCTTTGTGCCCCATGATGCACCCTTTGTGCCCCATGATGCACCCTTTGTGCTCCATGATGCTCCCTTTGTGCCCCATGATGCACCCCTTGTGCCCCATGATGCACCCCTTGTGCCCCATGATGCACCCTTTGTGCCCCATGATGCACCCTTTGTGCCCCATGATGACCCCTTTGTGCCCCATGATGCACCCTTTGTGCCCCATGATGCACCCTTTGTGCCCCATGATGCACCCTTTGTGCCCCATGATGACCCCTGGTGCCCCATGATGCACCCTTTGTGCCCCATGATGACCCCTTGTGCCCCATGATGCACCCCTTGTGCCCCATGATGCACCCTTTGTGATTGGTTTGACAAACTTGCAGGGGCAGGAATAATAAATGCTTTTAAGAGGTTAACTATTTGTGATCAAGCTGCTGCTATGTATGTTGTTAAGCATGCACTTGTTAGGCCTTCAGAGAGTTACGTTGGTTTCTAAGTCCGTGCAAGGGTTGCTGCGCCTTCAATTTGTGGCGAGATGAGAATGGAGTAGATTTTCTGAAATCTGTGCGCGTAAGTCCTTACGCCGTATATTGGATACCAAACTGCGCGTGTTTTGTATGTCAGTCTATGGACCAAAAAACGACGGGCGAAGGCAGAAATATACGCGCGTAACTTCTAAGTTACGCCGTATATAGGATACCAAACCCGCGCAGAATTTGGCGTCGCCGGCTTTTGCGGGCAACGATTTATATCGGATCGGGCCCCAAGTGTATTGCACAATAAAACAATTAGACACTTTATCCCCTGGTGGTCTAAACAAATAATTATTATTTTCCCCATTCTTGTAAGCCTGTTAATATTTACTAACACATGTGAAGCTTTTTTGCCCTCTGGTATTGTTCAAACTGTATGAGATAGCTCCTATTTTGCTGTAATTTTACTAACAATCATTATAGCATCTCTTTTGTATAATAGTCTGGGAAGCCATGGTGTTTTCTTTCAATTTGAATGTTTAACCATTATTGTTTAATTTATATTTAAATTTTACTTCTTTTGAGATTTAGAAATTTGCATGAAGATCAATTTATTTAGCACTATCAAGTGTATTGCTACTTTGTAATTGCTACATTATGAATTTATAAATGTAGCAATTCACATGTGAACAACAGTCAATAACATACATTATGCTTACCTGATAATTTAATTTCCATCTGTGGGAGGAGAGTCCACTGCTTCATTCATTACTTCCCAAACCTGTTGATGATACCTAGGTATCCAACTGTAGGGGGCGCTATTCACATATATTAGTTAGTTAACAACATTTGATGTGCAACAAAACAATAATAAATCTCAAACCATACACTTAGTGGAAATAACTTAGCTGGATTCTTTGCCTCAGCTATGTAACATGTACTGATACTCAATATAGTCCTGAAATCTTTAAGAAATTCTTTTGCTAAAGTCCACGTATGGTTGGTAGTATGATATTCACACTTGATAGAAGGCTTGATGGGCAGCTCCTCTTATAACAAACAAAGCAACCGAACATCTGTGGAAATTAATCACAAAGAAAAGAGGGCACCTCCTAGTGCAATATTGCAAGATAATAAACAAAAATAGAATTTGTGCAAGAAAAATACTCACAAAATAAACAGCACCTATGTGCTGATTGGGGCAGGCTGGGGAATCATAGTGACCCAGCTACACTGATCCAGCGATTGGATGATGGAGCTTGAATGGAAACCAATGTAGAATCTGAACAAGAAATCAAAAAAGAGATGGGGGAGCACATCCTAGTGCAATAATGTAATATAAATGGCACAAATGGACAAACTTGAAGATTGTATACTCACAAAGGGAGCAGCACCTATGTGCTGATTGAGGCAGGCTGGGGAATCACAGTGACCCAGCTACACTGATCCTGCAGCAGGATGATGGTTACCAATATCTCCAAACAAACAATCAGGCTTAGACTTCCATAAAAATAACAATTTTTTTAAAAATTCAAGGGATGTGAATTGACAACACCCCAATATAAAAACAATTGTTTAAAAACAGTTGCAACTAGTTTCTAAGCTACAAAGGCTGTTAGGACACAAGGAAGGAACTACTATTTCCTGATTGATATTATGATTCGACACAACCTTGAGGAAAAACCCCAATCCAGTGTGAAGAGCAGCCTTATCAGTGTGAAAAACCAAGTAAGGTGGGTCACATTGCAAAGCTGCTAACTCAGAGACTCTGCGAGCTGATGTGATAGCCAGTAGGAATAGAACCTTCCAGGAAAGAATTTTAATGTCAAGCAAATGCATAGGCTCAAACGGAGGCCTCTGCAAAATCTTAAGAACCAAGTTTAAGCTCCAAGGAGGAGCCGAACTTCTAAAGACAGGTCTGATCCTAACCAGAGCCTAAACAAAGGACTGCACAATAAAACAATTAGACACTTTATCCCCTGGTGGTCTAAACAAATAATTATTATTTTCCCCATTCTTGTATGCCTGTTAATATTTACTAACACATGTGAAGCTTTTTTGCCCTCTGGTATTGTTCAAACTGTATGAGATAGCTCCTATTTTGCTGTAACTTTACTAACAATCATTATAGCATCTCTTTTGTATAACAGTCTGGGAAGCCATGGTGTTTTCTTTCAATTTCAATGTTTAACCATTATTGTTTAATTTATATTTAAATTTTACTTCTTTTGAGATTTAGAAATTTGCATGCAGATCAATTTATTTAGCACTATCAAGTGTATTGCTACTTTGTAATTGCTACATTATGAATTTATAAATGTTTCAATTCACATGTGAACAACAGTCAATAACATACATTATGCTTACCTGATAATTTAATTTCCATCTGTGGGAGGAGAGTCCACTGCTTCATTCATTACTTCCCAAACCTGTTGATGATACCTAGGTATCCAACTGTAGGGGGCGCTATTCACATATATTAGTTAGTTAACAACATTTGATGTGCAACAAAACAATAATAAATCTCAAACCATACACTTAGTGGAAATAACTTAGCTGGATTCTTTGCCTCAGCTATGTAACATGTACTGATACTCAATATAGTCCTGAAATCTTTAAGAAATTATTTTGCTAAAGTCCACGTATGGTTGGTAGTATGATATTCACACTTGATAGAAGGCTTGATGGGCAGCTCCTCTTATAACAAACAAAGCAACCGAACATCTGTGGAAATTAATCACAAAGAAAAGAGGGCACCTCCTAGTGCAATATTGCAAGATAATAAACAAAAAATAGAATTTGTGCAAGAAAAATACTCACAAAATAAGCACCACCTATGTGCTGATTGGGGCAGGCTGGGGAATCACAGTGACCCAGCTACACTGATCCAGCGATTGGATGATGGAGCTTGAATGGAAACCAATGTAGAATCTGAACAAGAAATCAAAAAAGAGATGGGGGAGCACCTCCTAGTGCAATAATGTAATATAAATGGCACAAATGGACAAACTTGAAGATTGTATACTCACAAAGGGAGCAGCACCTATGTGCTGATTGAGGCAGGCTGGGGAATCACAGTAACCCAGCTACACTGATCCTGCAGCAGGATGATGGTTACCAATATCTCCAAACAAACAATCAGGCTTAGACTTCCATAGAAATAACAATTTATTTAAAAATTCAAGGGATGTGAATTGACAACACCCCAATATAAAAACAATTGTTTAAAAACAGTTGCAACTAGTTTCTAAGCTACAAAGGCTGTTAGGACACAAGGAAGGAACTACTATTTCCTGATTGATATTATGATTCGACACAACCTTGAGGAAAAACCCCAATCCAGTGTGAAGAGCAGCCTTATCAGTGTGAAAAACCAAGTAAGGTGGGTCACATTGCAAAGCTGCTAACTCAGAGACTCTGCGAGCTGATGCGATAGCCAGTAGGAATATAACCTTCCAGGAAAGAATTTTAATGTCAAGCAAATGCATAGGCTCAAACGGAGGCCTCTGCAAAATCTTAAGAACCAAGTTTAAGCTCCAAGGAGGAGCCGAACTTCTAAAGACAGGTCTGATCCTAAACATCCTGAACAAAGGACTGAATATCAGGAAGCTCCGCAAGCTTCTTGTGTAAAAGCACCAATAAAGCAGAAATCTGTCCCTTTAAGGAACTGGCGACAAGACCTTTATCCAGACCATCCTGGAAAAAAGCCAAAATCTTGGATACCCTAACCTTATGCCAGGGATATCCACGTTCCTCACACCAGGATAAGTAGGTCCTCCACACCTTATGATAGATGCGACGAGTGACTGGTTTCCTGGCCTGGATGAGAGTATCGATCACTCTTTCAGAAAAACCTCTCTTGGCCAAGACTAGGCATTCAATCTCCACGCAGTCAGCCTCAGAGGGTCAAGATTTTGGTGTAGAAAGGGACCCTGAACTAGCAGATCTCTGCAACAGGGTAACCTCCAAGGAGGAGACGATAACATCCCCACCAGATCCGCAAACCACTTCCTCCGCGGCCACAACGGAGCAATCAAGATGGTCAAAGCTTGCTCCTGTTTGATGCAGACCACCACTCGAGGAAGCAGTGGCAATGGTGGAAAAATGAAAATCAGGTTGAACTCCCAAGGCACCGCCAAGGCATCTATCATCTCTGCCTGAAGGTCCCTGGACCGCAACCTGTATCTGGGTAGCTTGAAGTTGAGTCTGGGTGCCATGAGGTCTATCTCCGGCATCCCCCATCTGTTGCAGATCTCCGTAAACACCTCAGGATGGAGAGACCATTCCCCCAGATGAAAAGATTGTCTGCTGAGAAAATCCGCTTCCCAGTTGTCCACACCCAGAATGTGGATCGCTGAGAGTGAACAGTCGTGGGTCTCTGCCCATTCCAGAATCCGAGATACTTCCCTCATTGCTGGAGAACTTCTCGTTCCACCCTGATGGTTTATGTAAGCCACCGAGGTAATGTTGTCTAACTGGAATCTGATAAATCGGGACGACCCCAGGTGGGGCCAAGCCCTCATAGCGTTGAATATCACTCGAAGTTCCAGAATATTTATTGGTAGAGTCGACTCCTCTCGAGTCCATCTGCCCTGTGCCCTACTGGCACCCAAAACAGCACCCCATCCTGATAGATTTGCGTCTGTGGTCACAATCTCCCAGGATAGTCTCAGGAAGGATGTACCCTGGGACAGCTGTCCTGGGCGGATCCATCAAGAGAGGGATTTCCTCACTCGGTTGTCCAGAGTAATCTGTTGGGATAGATCTGAGTGATCGCCTTCCACTGTCTCAAAATGCATAACTGAAGAGGTCTGAGATGGAACCTGGCGAATGGAATGACATCTATGCTGGATACCATGAGCCCAATCACCTCCATACACCTGCCCACAGATGTCCTTGAGGAGGTCTGAAGGCAAAGACAGTTGGACGCAATCTTGGAACTTCTCTGATCTGTCAAGAATATCTTGATGGAAATGGAATCTATTATCGCACCCAGAAATGCCACCCTGTTGCTGGGTACCAGAGAACTCTTTCCATCATTTATCTTCCATCCATGGGATCGAAGGAGAAGAAGAAGAGCCCTCGAGTGATCCTTCGCAAGACTGTAGGACGGAGCCTGTACCAGGATATCATCCAAATAAGGAGCCACTGCAATACTTCTGGCTCTCACAACCACGAGCAGAACCTTCGTAAAGACTCTTGGGGCAGTCGCCAGTCCAAACCATAGGGCCATGAACTGGTAGTGTTGGTCCAGAAATGTGAATCTTAGGAACTTGAAGTGGTCCTTGTGGATTGGTACATGAAGGTAAGCATCCTTCAAATCTATTGTCTTCATAAATTGTCCCTCTTGAACTAGGGGCAGAATCATTCTGATTGTCTTCATTTTTAACGATGGGACTGACAGAAACATGTTTAGGTACTTTAGGTCCAGAATTGGATGAAACATGCCCTCCTTCTTTGGGACCACAAAAAAGTTTGAATAATACCCAAGAGCTCTTTCTGCTAGAGGGACTGCGGTGATAACTCAGAGAGAGGAGAGATCCCTTACACAACTTAGGAAGAAGTCTCTCTTCTCTGGTCTTGAAGATAGATTTGACAGGAGGAATCTGCCTCTGGGTGGATGAGTCTTGAATCCTATCCTGTAGCCCTGGGCTATGACCTCCAGAACCCAAGGGTCCTGAACATCTCTTATCCACTCCTCTGCAAAAAGAGATAGTCTGCCTCCTACACGATCCAGAGATGGATCGGGAGCCACCCCTAATGCTGATTTTGTCTCGGCGGGCTTTTATGCTGCTTTTTCTTGTTCCAAGAGTGAGCTGGCTTCCAAGATCCCTTGGACTGCTCGGTTTTTGCGGCAGGCTGCTGGCATTGAGACTTGTCTGAACGAAAGGGAGGAAAAGTAGAACCCTTAGGCTTATTCTTCTTATCCTGTGGTAGGAAAGCACCCTTGCCCCCCGTGACCGTGGATATAATAGAGTCCAAACCTGGATCAAAGAGAACCTTTCCCTGGAACGGGAGGGAAAGTAATCTAGACTTGGAAGTCATGTCCGCAGAGCACGACTTTAACCACAGAGCCCTACGTGCCAGAACAGAAAAACCTGAAGTCTTGGCATTCAGGAGAATAATCTGCATATTTGCATCACAGATGAACGAATGAGCTTCGCTTAAGGCCTTAATTCATTCCTGTATCTCCTCGAGGGGAGTCTCCACCTCGACCATAGCTGAGAGAGCATCACACCAATAGGTAGCAGCTCCAGCCGCTGCTGGTTGAAAAACGAACCCCGTGAGTTGGAACATCTTCCTTAACATGGACTCCAATTTTTTGTCCATGGGCTCCTTGAACGAAAAGCTATCTTCGAGTGAGATAGTCGTTCGCTTAGTGAGAGTGGAAATAGCACCATCCACCTTAGGAATGGCCCCCCACAGCTCGAGCTGCGAGTCCAGAACGGGGAACAGCTTTTTAAAAGAAGAAGAGGGGGAAAATGACGAGCCAAGTTTCTCTCATTCATTCTTAATAATATTAGTCATTTTAATGGGAACCGGGAAGGTCTGTGGTACCACCCTGTCCTCGTAAACCCTATCTAGTTTAGGGATCGAAGATTCCTCTGACAATTTCGGCTCCAGAACCTCTAACGTAGCTAGCACCTCTTTTAGCAGGAAGTGCAAATGCTCCATCTTAAATTTAAAATCTGGCTCCTCCGAAGACGGAGGCCTAGATGTCGCCGATTCTGACCCAGAAAGAGCATCCTCCAAAGAGTTGGAGTCACCTTCATCAGCAGATATTCTGTCAGAGACATCTAGCGGAGTGGATGACCCCTGGGACGGATAGTTATGATTCACCTTTCACTTGCGCTTAGCAGGGCGTGGTAAGGCATTGAAGGCCGCAGAAACTGCTGTCTGTAGCTGCTCAGCAAAATCTGGCAGCCAAAGGGCCCCTCCCGCGGGAGTATTAGTATCGGCCTGGGGAGCTGCATGTGCAATCGGAGATGAATGTAGGGAACGCACGTTGCAGGACGGAGAACCCTCAGAGTTGAACAGCTCAGTTGTAATAAATACCTTATTCTTTTTAGATATTGCAATCTTGTCAAAGCATATGGAACAGAGTTGAGCAGGCAGATCAAACAGAACCTCCTCACAATAGACACAGTTATTAGGTTTAATTAAAGAGGGAGTACCCTCTAACATATCAGAGTCCTCCATAGCTTGCGCCTTTATTATGGACTAGATATAAATTAAATGGCACCTTTATACCCAATGGCCGGGGCACTCACCACCTCCTATGACCCGGACCACAAAGAAAACACTTTGTCTCCTGCAACCACCGGTCAAGAAAGAGGAAGTTAAAGAGGCCACACCCGGTCACATGGAGTGCCATGCAGGAACTGCCTCTGCACTAAAGAGAAAACGTGCCAAAAAATGCTTCGCCTATATCTCAAAAATCCTAACTGTTCGCACATTGACAGAGCCTCATCTCACACATGTCGCAGCATAAACACAATAAACAGTAGAAAACATTGTGCACAAATCCCCCCCTGTTCAATAACCTCCATTCCTGGGGTATTAACCCTTGATTCTATACAGATAAAAGGAGACACACTGTGACCCTGTCTTCTTACGTTATCATGTGTATATAATGAAACAATCTTACCAGAATCTACGCCGTGGAACAGGAACATGGCCTTTCAAGTGTGACAGGTTAGTAGCGTTGCTCCTGACATGGACTTGAGAGCAGAAAGCAGGCAGTGAAACTTGTCAACGTTGATTGCTTATGGAGCTGTTAATCTGAGTTGGGATGGTTTCGCAGAAAGAATCTCCCTGTATCTCCGGTCTCTAACTTTCACCCATGCTCTCACTGAGAGGCTGACAGGATTACTTAAAACTTCAGTCCCATTGCGAAGAGTACTACTCTCCATAAGAGACTACTCTGAATCTTCCGACACTTCTCTGCCAACCTCCTGTGACGAAAGGGTAGATGAGGGGAGTGGGGGATGTATTTAAGCCTTTGGCTGGGGTGTCTTTGCCTCCTCCTGGTGGCCAGGTTCTTAATTCCCACAAGTAATGAATGAAGCAGTGGACTCTCCTCCCATTAAGATAGACATATGGATGTAGAAGGAACTAAAGTTCACGGAAAGGATTCCCAGGGGACTGCAACAAATGTTGCTATTTAAATAGGTATGAATGAGTGCTAGAACACAAGCCCTGATGAAGCCGTAAGATAAAGCGATCATTGTTGTTTTTTTATGAAGTTCCGTGTTTCTTGTATCACTGGTTGATAGAAAATATCAGGGGTTTGAGGAGGAGTTTGAAAATATAGCTGCATATGAGGTTGCATTCTACCTGCTTTTCACTTACACCAAGATCTATGGATATGGCTCGGTGCACTTAGAGGTTTGAGTGAACTGGAAGCACTCCAGCTTCTCAGCTGTTTGGATTGGCAATTTACCCCGCTATGCCGACAGCACATGGAGTAGAGCTAAACATGACAGTGCAGTCTGGTGCTAGTGGTTAATAAGTGAGGCAGCTCTTAAGTCTATGAATATTTATTTAGTATATTCTTCAGCACACTGTACTCCTTGAGGCCGTTTTATCATTTGTCGGACGGACATAATCCGCTGTAGCGGATCATGTCCCCCCGACATGCTGTTGGCATTTATCATTGAACAAGCATTTCTCGTGAAATGCTTGTGCTATACCGCCCCCTGCACATTCGCGGCCAATCGGCCGCTAACAGAGGGTGTCAATCAACCCAATCGTATCTGATCGGGCTGATTGCTGTCCGCCACCTCAGAGGTGACGGACGAGTTAAGGAGCAGCGGTCTTATGCCCGCTGCTTCCTAACTTATGTTTCCAACGAGCCTGAAGGCTCGCGCAGAAACTACTGCATTCGCAGCATTACAAATCGGCCCCAGAGTCTCAACTGCCTGCTCGACAACAGTGTTGTCACAGAAGACCATTGCACGGCCTGTAACAGAGCATTTGGATTTACAACTGTCTAATGTTTATCTATGTACACAGCTACTCTGCAGTACTATACCGCTCATCCATAAGAGACTTACGCAGGATTTCTTTAGTGGTAACTGTATCTATGGTCTACTCTAAGGACTACTTGATATATTCAAGATAAGGGGACTTCTTTCATGTCTGTTTTTTTGTGTAATACACCTGATCTTCATTTTATATTTATGTTTGTTTGTTTCTTTTTAGTAATACAATAAATTAATTTGCCTATATAATACTTTCTATTGTTGACTCCATATCAGTGTAGGTGGCTATATTATCTTATAGCCACCATTCTAATTGACATTCTTTTGAGGCAAGAGTGCTAATAATAAGTACTACATTTTCTCCTTTTTTCATTTTATACTTGTAATTTTACTTAAAGGGACATTTCGGTCAAAATTGAAATGCACATAGATGAATTACATCTTTGAATAGAAGCATATTTGCCATATACATGTATTAGCAAAAATGCTTCTAGTAAAAGTTATCACTGTTTAGTGTTAACATTTTTCTCTGCATGTGCATGTGAAGCATAGCTAGATATTCTCAGTGCACAAGCATTTTAAATACTCCAGCTGCTCAGAGCACCAGTAGGGCTTGTATTATGTCAGCAATTAAAAAATAGAGCAAGTGCTGTGTTTTAAATGCTGGTGCACGGTGCATACATAAATACACATTTAAAAAAGCTAAAGCTTTTATTAGAAGCATTTTTGCTAATACATCTATATTACAAAAATGCTTCTATTCAAAACTGAAGTGCATCCATGTGAATTCCAATTTTTTTAAGCACCGGTCTGTACTGGACTTTTTACCTACATCAAATACCTGTACCTTGAATCATTTTTATTTTTCTATTTGTTTATGGGACGGACTTTGGCTGTTAAGGAGCACTCCACATATTTATTAGTGGACAGCGACTCTTCCGACAAGCATAAGAACAGAACCTTTTATGTTTCAGCACATAGACATTGTGTGTGCTTGTGCATGTGTGTGTGTGTTACAAGGAAAAAAAGTCTCTCTAATGCTGTATATTGTGTTTATTTAAACAAGAGATGTTGGTTTCATCTACTGATGTTTCTTGGTACAAAGATTATTAACTATAAGACAGTAACACATCTATTTTAATTAAGATTCTGTTTTGTTGAAAGGTTTTATAAACAGGTATCGGTCAAAGATCAGACAGGCAAAGACTTGAATTTTTAGTAAACTGTGTAATTATGTAATTTACTTAATATGAATAGACAGCTTTATGCTTCTTTGATCTTTGAAGTCTTTAATTATGGTGAATGGTTCAGTGAAAATGTTAAGTGGATTTTAATACATATTATTAATGACTTATTTTAATTTTCTCTCCTCCATTGATGCTGTTTTATATGTTTATTAGTTAGTAGAATGAACCCAATGTATAACCAAACATTGTGTTAAATTAAGGATACAAATTATGCATTCTATGGAGGCCATTTATGCTACACACAGTTTGATATAGTTTACCCATTACAAAGGCACATTTATATTTCCAATCCATGTTTTATTGATATATTTCTACATCTTTTCTTTTTGTTTTTATTACTTAATAAGATACAAAGGGAAAATTACAAGGAAGGTCCAGGCTCCAATATGAAAGTTAAAAGATTATAGTTTATTATAAAATATAGGTTTAAAATCACCATGAGTGTCGGCTAACAGCATTCATCCTTTATTAGTGTATAGACAGGTAGATAGGTCGGTAGAAACATGTTCCTCTTTTAATCCCTTGACTTTATTTGTCAAAAAATTAATTAACTTTTTAATACAGTTGTAAATGTCAGTCCATGTAAGTACTGTGTGAAGAAGTAACACTGTCTTTACACAGTGGATGAGTCCCAGAAAGGGACCACTAGAATCAGGTAAGGCAGCAAGGGGATCCAGCAGTATTGTTGGCAACCGAGTGACAGCTACAGGAACAAGAGTCAATCCATCAGTCCAAAAGGATAATCTGGAAGTCACGAATCAAGAAAAAGTTAATGGACCACTTAATGCAGTAGAATTGCACAATTAACAAGTGCATAATAAAAAGACAGTGATTTAATACCTACTCTGAATTTCAAATAAGCAGTATTTATTTTTTCCTCCCATTTCCTGGCTTTCTGTATCATGTGACAGACATCAGCCAATCACAGACTAGTTTACATATACCCTGTGAGTTTGAGCACATGCTTAGTAGGATCTTGTTCCACAGAAAATGTACAGATAAAAAGACAATGCAAAAATTGATAATGGAAGTAAATTGGAAAGTGTCTTAAAACGACATGCTCTTTCTGAATCATTAAAGTTTATTTTGGCTTGAATGTCCCTTTAAAGGTTATACACAGTCCAGGAACAATAGTATAACACACATAAAACACAATCTAATATATGGGTTAAAATGCATGGCGAACACAGCAATAAATAGTCACTGACAATGCAAAAATGAGTAAAAAAATCCATATTATAACCCCTCTATCTGCATCTATAACTCCAAATGCTGCCATCACAAAGCATAGTTAAAATTACTACACCGATTGTAAAAATGTATCTAAAAACGCAGTATTAATATTACCAGTCTCTTTCAGTAAAGGGGTTCAGATATTAGACAAAGGCAAAACTTAATAATGGAACATTTATTATGAGCATAAAATAAGTCACAGTGCATTTATATAGATAAAAAACAGTTAACAACAACATGGAAAGAGAAAGTACAAAATTGCCTCCTCCTAGAAAAATACCATTACACCCAGATCAAAGGTCTAGATGATTACCATAACATCTGCTTCATTTGGGAAGAGTATTTAAATAAGAGTTAAAGAAAAGCACTGTTACATTATTTTCTAAAAGGCAGACATGAAGCATGGTCATATATGAGTACTCTTACACTTTAATCTTGTTAAACCCTATTAAGACCAGAACCCACATTAGAAAAAAAAAAATCAGTTAAACAATTTGCGCACAGTTTTTAAAATAAAAAGCAGAAATAACAGAAACCTGTAACTTTACCCAAAGTGTTATAGTCTTCTATTTCCAGGGAAAGGGAATTAGGAAATTGCCAGATACACTGTAATGCACAGTTTCCCATGTAAAATGACAAAGTTGTATTGTTAAAATTAAAGTTAAAAACACTTAACTCTAATGTCAGATTTCTTGACTAAACCTCCTTCCAGAGGGGGCCAGGGGAGTACCTACCCCTCTCTGTTATGACATGTCATACATTTCTGAATCCTTTGCTTCAATTATAGAACATCTTATAACTTCTCTTATGTATATCTAGTTCACAAGGCCGCCATCAGGGGTGATAGACATGACTCCAGTCAGGTGCCCCATGCTCTACAGGGGCCCACCGGGCCCCCCACATAACCCCGCTACTTGCTGCAGCCAGCTGCACAGGAAGGTTGGGCTCTTTACATGCTGCACAGCTGGAAGTGGAAACTACACGTTCCAGAATGCCTTGCAGCATATATCCTCAAATCAGAGTGGGAGGGAGGAGTTCCTGCCAGGACTACATAGAAACAAGAAGTGAGTGAGGAGGAAGAGCGCTCCAGGCACAGCTGAAGCAGCTAGTGTTGCCACCAGGTTAGAAATACTGTGCCTGGTTATGTTAAACTGAGGTTGGGAGGACCTGCTTTGATCTGCTCTGCTGTCTGAACCTTCCCTGTCGGACACTAAGGGGTATATTCATCAAAGCAATTTACCTGTAATTGCGGGGGAAAATAACGCTAACGCACCAATCGCCATATTTATGAAAGCAATCTGCGCCTATAATTGTGCAAATCTGAAAGAAACTTCTTCACACTCCGCTTGCATTCACCTAGGTGCATGGGTGCGCTCCCAAGTGCACCAATATACATTAGTAATAGGCATAATTTCACAGCCCAGCCTACAAATATGCACAGTTTCTTATTTATCATTGCTTTGCGCCGATAGGAAACTGAAATTTCTCCTTAAATTGCATGTTCTATATTTCACTGTGACGTGAGTCACCAAGATCTGAGGGCCTGTTATGGTACATTCTTTGGACACATGGACTTAAGGATACCCAGTGACTGCATGGAAATATGAAATTTTATATGCTGGACACCTCATGTACTTTTATAACTGTCTTATGTCCACGTCACCCTGTATTCATAAATACAGGATGGGTACAGGGTGTGAGTGCCCCTTGTTGGAGCAATTGTGACTCTATAAACCAAGTGGGCATAAAGGACTAGTGCAAAGAGAGGTCGAGCACGAGGATCGCTACAGAGCATTATATTGGTTTGCAGACAGGTGGCAGTCGAGGGCAGAAATGCACTATTCCCTGGAAGGTGATGACTTTGGCGGCCCCAGCTTATTATAGGAAACATTTGAGGAGAAAGTTGACTTTGGCAGTACCAAGGGATATCGATTCTGGGACATTCAAAGCAAGAGGCAGGAGCTATTACAGCCATCAGAAACACTTGCCTTAGAGCCTGACCTGACATGGCTTATCTATCAGGAATGGTACCTTGAGGTGGATTACCTAGAACTGCTGGAAAGTGGTCCTTTACTTAGTTTAGAGGCAGCGGATCTAGTGAACTTAATACCCACGGATGTTGGTCCACATGTGGATATCAGGGATATGGGGAAGTTGGCCCAGATCCCCAACCCCCTGACATGGGGACCCTAGTCACCCTGTTATCTCCCCAGCAGGACCCAGAGATTTTGGATCTAATTGACTTTTCCTCTGAGGTAACAGATGCAGATTACTGAGCAGAAGAGCAGGCAACAGGACAGAGTGTTGTTGGCCTCTGCCCACCCTTAACCAGTTACCCAGAAAACAGGAATGACAGCCTCGCGCTGGCAGAGGGACCGAAGGATCATGCAGCAATCCCAGCGGAGGAGCAAGCAATGGGAGATTCCTATCCAGTACTAGTGGATGGGACTACAGTCTCCACCTGTATTCTCCAGGGATGCTGGGCAGTTGGCCAAGATCCACAACAGTATGTTGGAGTTAGTGCAGCCACCCTGTCTTCTCTCCAGCGACTGAATGGACTCCAGGGAGAAGGGACAGTTGGCACTTCTCCCCAGCAGCAGGTATGTTCTATGAGAGAGGCAGAGGTTGGCTGGGTGAGTGATGCTATTTTTGGAACAATTTGTTTGGGGTACTGTGTGGATATGGGCATTTGGGGAATGGATCTACGGACTAACTTAGAAGTCAACCGTCTGGGGTCTCCTCCTGTGTTAGTCTCCTTCCGAAGGGGGAGATATGTGACGTGAGTCACCAAGATCTGAGGGCCTGTTATGGAACATTCTTTGAAACCAAAATTCAAAGTCAATGACTCAGCACACAACGGCCCCTTTGCCAGCTACTCAAGAGACCCACTCCAGTCTCTGAAACATCAATCCAAAGAAATCCAAAAGGAGTAGCAGCAAAAATAAGTGTTTATTAGGCACAACACAACATTATCAGCAACGTTTCGGTATTTTAGACAGAGCTAGTTATTGTATGCATACAATAACTAGCTCTGTGTAAAATACCGAAACGTTGCTGATAATTTTGTGCTGTGCCTAATAAACACTTATTTTTGCTGCTACTCCTTTTGGATTTCTATGGAACATTCTTTGGGCAGGGGGTAGATGGACGTAAGGATACCTAGAGAATCCATGGAAATGAGGAATTTCATATGCTTGACACCTCATGTACTTTCATAACTCTGTCTTATGTCCACGTCACACTGTATTCATAAATACAGGATGGGTACAGGGTGTGAGTGCCCCTTGTGGGAGCAATTGTGACTCTATAAACCAAGTGGGCATAAAGGACCTAATAGTTAATAAGAGCTGTTTTTATATTTTGTAATAAGATGTATTTTATTTACGTTTCAGATCTGATTGTGTCTCAGGAGTCTGTCTTGGTAAACTGATTGAGGCCTATTTATCAAGCCGTCAACCACAAATACGCTGGAATTCCACAGCGTAATTGTGGAGAGCTTGATTCGCCTTATTTATCAAACCCTACAGACCAGCAAAAGTAGAATTTTGTGACGTGATATACAATCCACCGGTCTCAGTCCGACACAGATCGATGCTTACGTCACTACAGATGTTTCGAATACAAATTCGGCACTATCTGACTACTTTTGCTAGTTATCAAATTTCTTTTTTCTTTTTTAAATATATCTTTATTGACCAATTCGGCATACAATTCCATTAACAGAAAATAAAAGGATAAGGAAAACCAAAAAGCATCAGGGATCCTTATAGATGCATTACAATCAATACAATTGTTAACATTGTCACAATATATTTTGTAGCCATGCATACATTAATTTTAGCGCTACAAGCTAAACCAAACATTTATGATCATAAACCTCATTACATTAGAAGTACAAAAAATTTGAAGCTGATCAAAAAGAAATTATTTTAAATTATTAATTTCTAAACCTGCATCTGTAGAGTCAGTAATTGATACTGAGCCCTTGATTGCATATCGAATTGGAGATTTTCTAATAGTCTAAAAATAAAAATAACCTAAAAATTAACATAGGGTGGAAGGGGAGGAAAAAAAAAAAAAAAAAAAGGAGCACCCCTCTTCTCGCACATTTCTCTTCTCTCGTCCTCTCCCTCCCACTTTGCCCTGTTTACACAGTATAATCTTTATTTGCTATCGCCTGTTCCATGTAAATTGTACCCCTAAATGGGGCAATTATCTGTCTCTGTATAGTTTCTGGAAAACTAGCAATTATACTTTTCCATTTAAAGAAGAATTTCTTAATTTGAGCCTCGGAATTTACTGACGTGTCAATTTGTTCCAGTATTATTTGGTTTTGGAGTTTGTGCATAAATTCTTTCAAGCTTGGTTTTTTTTTAGATTTCCAATATTTCAAAATTAGAAGTCTTCCTGTAATAATTATAATATTCAGTTGGCGGGTATTTTTATACACTGCCTCTTCTTGATTAATAAAGAAAAAGACATTCTTGGCTGTTATTTGAAATTTGCATTGGTTAATTTTGCTAACCCAATTACCTATTTTGTACCAAAACTTTTTAATTTTGTGACAATACCAAAAACAGTGCTCTAAGTCTGCATTGGTATTCTTACATTTTTGGCAAAATGCCATAGATTTATCCAACTTAGCCTTCACTTGTGGAGCAATATATATTCTATTTATGAATTTGGTGTGCGTCTCCCTCCAAGAGGAGGAAACTGTTGCTCTATCTATAAGATTGTAACTTTCCTGAATTCTTTCTGGTGATATCTGCCAGATTTCCGCTAATCTTTGTAAATTAGTGACACCATTGGTGGAGATAATCAATCTATATATAGTTGAGATGCTATATCTACCTGCCTTAAAGAGAATTATAACAGGTTCTATTTTGTCCCAAGAATCTATCCCTAAATTGTTTTGTAAGATCTCTTGTACATAATGCCATGCCTAATCTGTAGGAAGGCGTAAAATTCTTTGGCCTAGATTTAGAGTTTGACGGTAGCCGTGAAAACCAGCGTTAGAGGCTCCTAACGCTGGTTTTTGGCTACCCCCGGTATTTGGAGTCAGTCAGGAAAGGGTCTAACGCTCACTTTTCAGCCGCGACTTTTCCATACCGCAGATCCCCTTACGTCAATTGCGTATCCTATCTTTTCAATGGGATCTTTCTAACGCCGGTATTTAGAGTCGTGTCTGAAGTGAGAGTTAGAAATCTAACGACAAAACTCCAGCCGCAGAAAAAAGTCAGTAGTTAAGAGCTTTCTGGGCTAACGCCGGTTTATAAAGCTCTTAACTACTGTGCTCTAAAGTACACTAACACCCATAAACTACCTATGTACCCCTAAACCGAGGTCCCCCCACATCGCCGCCACTCGATTAAATTTTTTTAACCCCTAATCTGCCGACCGCCACCTACGTTATCCTTATGTACCCCTAATCTGCTGCCCCTAACACCGCTGACCCCTGTATTATATTTATTAACCCCTAACCTACCCCCCACAACGTCGCCGCCAGCTACCTACAATAATTAACCCCTAATCTGCCGACCGCAAAGCGCCGCTACTTACGTTATCCTTATGTACCCCTAATCTGCTGCCCCTAACACCGCCGACCCCTATATTATATTTATTAACCCCAAATCTGCCCCCCACAACGTCGCCTCCACCTGCCTACACTTATTAACCCCTAATCTGCCGAGCGGACCGCACCGCTATAATAATAAAGTTATTAACCCCTAATCCGCCTCACTAACCCTATAATAAATAGTATTAACCCCTAATCTGCCCTCCCTAACATCGCCGACACCTAACTTCAAACATTAACCCCTAATCTGCCGACTGGAGCTCACCGCTATTCTAATAAATTTATTAACCCCTAAAGCTAAGTCTAACCCTAACACTAACACCCCCCTAAGTTAAATATAATTTAAATCTAACGAAATAAATTAACTCTTATTAAATAAATTATTCCTATTTAAAGCTAAATACTTACCTGTAAAATAAATCCTAATATAGCTACAATATAAATTATATTTATATTATAGCTATTTTAGGATTTATATTTATTTTACAGGTAACTTTGTATTTATTTTAACCAGGTACAATAGCTAAAATAGTTAAAATAATTACAAAATTACCTGTAAAATAAATCCTAACCTAAGTTACAATTAAACCTAACACTACACTATCAATAAATTAATTAAATACAATATCTACAAATAAATACAATGAAATCAGCCAATCGGAATTCGAGGGATGCCATCTTGGATGACGTCCCTTAAAGGAGCCTTCATTCGTCGGTAGTCCGTCGGGCCAGCAGGATGTTCCGCGTCGGAGGTCTGCAAGATGGATCCGGAAGAAAGAAGATTGAAGATGCCGTTGATAGAAGACTTCAGCCGGATCATGGACCTCTTCAGCTCCCGCTTGGATGATGACTTCAGCCGGATCATGGACCTCTTCAGCTCCTGCTTGGATGATGACTTCAGCCGGATCATGGACATCTTCAGCCCCCCGCTTGGGCTTGGATCAGGACATCGGAGGAGCTCTTCTGGATCGATCGGTGAACCTGGTATGGTGAAGATAAGGTAGGAAGATCTTCAGGGGCTTAGTGTTAGGTTTATTTAAGGGGGGTTTGGGTTAGATTAGGGGTATGTGGGTTGTAATGTTGGGGGGGGGGTATTGTATGTGGGTTTTTTTACAGGCAAAAGAGCTGAATTCTTTGGGGCATGCCCCGCAAAGGGCCCTATTCAGGGCTGGCAAGGTAAAAGAGCTTTGAACTTTAGTAATTTAGAATAGGGTAGGGGATTTTTTTTATTTTGGGGGTCTTTGTTATTTTATTAGGGGGCTTAGAGTAGGTGTAATTAGTTTAAAATTGTTGTAATATTTTTCTGATGTTTGTAAATATTTTTTTATTTTTTGTAACTTAGTTCTTTTTTATTTTTTGTACTTTAGTTAGTTTATTTCATTGTATTTATTTGTAGATATTGTATTTAATTAATTTATTGATAGTGTAGTGTTAGGTTTAATTGTAGGTAATTGTAGGTATTTTATTTAATTAATTTATTGATAGTGTAGTGTTAGGTTTAATTGTAACTTAGGTTAGGATTTATTTTACAGGTAATTTTGTAATTATTTTAACTATTTTAGCTATTGTACCTGGTTAAAATAAATACAAAGTTACCTGTAAAATAAATATAAATCCTAAAATAGCTATAATATAAATATAATTTATATTGTAGCTATATTAGGATTTATTTTACAGGTAAGTATTTAGCTTTAAATAGGAATAATTTATTTAATAAGAGTTAATTTATTTCGTTAGATTTAAATTATATTTAATTTAGGGGGGTGTTAGTGTTAGGATTAGACTTAGCTGTAGGGGTTAATACATTTATTAGAATAGCGGTGAGCTCCAGTCGGCAGATTAGGGGTTAATGTTTGAAGTTAGGTGTCGGCGATGTTAGGGAGGGCAGATTAGGGGTTAATACTATTTATTATAGGGTTAGTGAGGCGGATTAGGGGTTAATAACTTTATTATAATAGCGGTGCGGTCCGCTCGGCAGATTAGGGGTTAATAAGTGTAGGCAGGTGGAGGCGACGTTGTGGGGGGCAGATTAGGGGTTAATAAATATAATATAGGGGTCGGCGGTGTTAGGGGCAGCAGATTAGGGGTACATAGGGATAATGTAAGTAGCGGCGGTTTACGGAGCGGCAGATTAGGGGTTAAAAATAATATGCAGGGGTCAGCGATAGCGGGGGCGGCAGAATAGGGGTTAATAAGTGTAAGGTTAGGGGTGTTTAGACTCGGGGTACATGTTAGGGTGTTAGGTGCAGATGTAGGAAGTGTTTCCCATAGACAACAATGGGGCTGCGTTAGGAGCTGAACGCGGCTTTTTTGCAGGTGTTAGGTTTTTTTTCAGCTCAAACAGCCCCATTGTTTTCTATGGGGGAATCGTGCACGAGCACGTTTTTGAGGCTGGCCGTGTCCGTAAGCAACTCTGGTATCGAGAGTTGCAGTGGCGTTAAATATGCCTGTACGCTCCCTTTTTGGAGTCTAACGCAGCCATTCTGTGAACTCTCAATACCAGAGTTATTTAAAAGGTGCGGCCAGAAAAAAGCCAGCGTTAGCTACGCGGGTCGTTACCGACAAAACTCTAAATCTAGCCGTTTGTTTGTTATCTCAAAATCTTGCTTAATTTTAGTAAAAGTCTTGCAGACCCTTGATTCTTTGTCTATAAATTGGTATACCATATAAATCCCTCTTTGGGCCCAATTTTTGAAAATATTGGATTCCAAAGCTGGCACAAAATTCGGGTTTCCCAAAATGGGCAGGTGGGTAGAGAATAAAACATTGATGTCTAAGATCTGCAGTATTTTCTGCCATGCCAAAATTACCATCTGAATAGTAGGCATGCATTTAATTTTATGAGGGCATTTGTCTTTAGGTGTATGGAGAAGAGCATTAAGGGAATATGGTTATGCTAAAACTCTCTCAAAAGGAAGGGCAGCATAATAATCAGCTTCAGTCAACCAATCTAAGGCAATCTTTCCAATACAGACTTAGTTGTATATCTCTATATCATGTAACGCTAAACCTCCTTCCGTTCTAAATAACATGAGTTTTTTATATGAAATTGCTCTTCTTTTTTCCCCCCATAAGAATTGTATACATCCTTGTTTAAATCTTTTAAGATCTTGTTTTTTTAATTATTATTGGAAGATTTTGCATAAGATACAACAATTTGGGAAATAGCAACATTTTGATTAAATTAGTTTTACCTGTCAGGGTAAGTTTAAATTTAGCCCACTTTTCCATATAATGTTTAATTTTAAGAAAATTTGCGGGTAATTAAAGTCATACCATTCTTCAAAATTAATTGACAGCTTTATGCCCAAGTAGGAAAAATAGTCTTTTGCTTCTTTGAAAGGGAGAGATTGTAACGAATCCTTATTTTTGCTTAACCAATAAATTTCAGATTTTAAAGAATTAACTTTATAACCGGAAAACCCCCCAAAGTCTCGTAGAATTTGGTTTAAGATTGGTATTTTTTTTTTGTATTGGATAGTAAGACTAATAAGTCATCCGCATATAGCAGTGTTGTTATCTTTCTTTTACCTATTTTAATCCCCTCCAGTTCTTTCCTGAGTTGGATAGCCAGTGGCTCAAGTGCCAGGTTAAACAGATATGGGGACAAAGGACATCCCTGTCTTGAGCCCTTATGCAGGGGAAAATAATCTGTAAGGGTATCATTGATAATAACAGCAGCTGAAGATGATTGATATATTGATTTAACAAATTGAGAGAAAGGGCCCTCGACTCCATATTTCATCAGTGCTGTAAATAGATGATCCCATGTAATGGAGTCGAAGGCCTTCTCTGCATCAATTGATACTATTGCCGCATCTTAATCTGAGGTACGACGCTTCCTATCTGTTTGTTTTTGGAATACGTTTAAGACTAGCTGGATTTTGCGTAAGTTACGTGAAGAGTTTCTACCCGGCATAAAACCCACCTGATCTTTGTGAATAAGTGAGCCAATAACGTGTTTAAGTCTGTGTGCAATTATAGACATCAAAATTTTATAGTCACTGTTTAGGAGGGATATTGGCCTATATGAGCCGATCTCTTCTGAGTTTTTATTTTTTTTAAGTATGAAGGTTATAAGTGATGCAGCAAAGTATTTTGAACATGAGTTGTTTTTAATGAAATATTGATTAAATAGAGAGACTAATAATGGTGCAATATCCTCAGCAAGTATTTTATAAAGTTCAGCAGGGAGCTGATCTGGGCCGGCGGCCTTGTTAGGTGCAAGTTTTTTGATTGCATTAGTTACTTCAAGTAAGGTAATGGGGAGATTTAATTCATCTAATCTCTGTTTTTCTAATCTTGGGAGCCGAATTTTGTCCCAGAAATCGTTTTTAATTTGCGTGTCTACCACAGTCTCAGAATAAACTTCCTTAAAATATGTACAAATGTATTTTTGGATGTCTGCAATATTTGTAGTACGGCCTTCTATAGTCTTAATAGCTCCAATTGACTCCCTCTTTTTTTTAGCTTTGGTTAGATTTGCTAGCGCTTTCCCTGCTTTGCCCCCGTGCCTAAAGAAAAAAAACCTCTTCCCGAGGTCATCTTGTGCTGCCCTTTGTGTAAAAAATAATTCTCTTTCCTTTATAATTTTTTGATATGCTCTCCAGAGCATCCTAGATGGGTCACTAATATAAGAATTAAATGCGTTACGCAATTGCGAAGCAAGTTCTATGTCTCTAGCCACCTGTTTCCGCTTTTGGGCTACCAGATATGCTTTTGTTTCACCCCTTATCACTGCCTTAAATGTCTCCCATTGGGTTTCTGATTTAATTCCGGCTGTTTCATTAATCTGCATAAATTCTGTCCACTTCACTCTTAGCCATGCCTTAAATTGCGTATTTGTCGTGAGGTATCTGGGAAAAAAAAACCTATTCAAATTCACTTCATGTGCGTTACCTAATTTGATATTCAGTGTGATAATGGCATGATCTAAAATGACTATTTCCTGTATTTCAGGTTTCATCCCTAGGCGTAGCATTTTATCACTTATTAGGACATAGTCTATTCTAGACAATGTACGATGGGCATGTGACTCACATGAAAATTCTGGATTTTGAATCCGCCAGATATCTCTGAGATGCAGTAGGTTAGAAAAGTTCTTAAACATTTTAACTTCTTGTTTGCTGTTCTTATTTAGTGATGGTTTTAATCTATCTAAAGTGGGGTATTTAACAAGGTTAAAGTCACCTGCAACGATTAAGTTCTCTGAGAAATGGGGTAGTAATCTGTTTTGTAAATTTACCCAGAATCCATTATCTATTTTATTAGGGCCATAGACATTACATATCAAATTTCTACCAGGTACGCTCGCCACTATTCCAGCCCAGCGTACCTGGTTTTCAATCCACCGCCCTGGAGGCGGCGTATGCCTTAGGAATCAATGGGAGTCTAAAAGCAGCGAAAGCTCATGTTCGCTGCTGCCCGATATCCCATTGATTCCTATGGGAGAATAAAAGCTATGTTTACACCTAACACCCTAACATGTACCCTGAATCTAAACACCCCTAATCTGCCACCCCCTACACCGCCGCCACCTACATTATACTTATTAACCTCTAATCTGCCGCCCCGCCACCGCCGCAGCCTACATTATACTTATTAACCCCTATTCTGCCGTCCCGCCACCGCCCCCACCTACATTATACTTATAACCCCTAATCTGCCGCCCGCCACCGCCGTCACCTACATTATACTTATTAACCCCTAATCTGCCACCCCTACACCGCCGCCACCTACATAAAGTTATTAACCCCTATCCCGCCGCTCCCGGAGCCCACCACAACTAAATAAATGTATTAACCCCTAAACCACTGGCCTCCCACATCACTACTACTTACTAAACCTATTAACCCCTATCCCACCACTCCCGGAGCCCACCACAACTGAATAAAGTTATTAACCCTAAACCTAACAACCCGCTAACTTTATATTAAATATTAACTCATCCCTATCTTATTATCAATTTAAACTTACCTTTGAAATTAAACTAAACTATATTAAACTAATAATTAACCTACCCTAACTTTTATAACAAAATGACATTAAACTATATTAAATTAATAATTAATCTACCCTAACTTTTATAACAAAATGACATTAAACTATATTAAATTAATAATTAATCTACCCTAACTTTTATAACAAAATTACATTCAACTATATTAAATTAATAATTTATCTACCCTAACTTTTATAACAAAATTACATTAAACTATATTAAATTAATAATTAATCCACCCTAATTTTTATAACAAAATTACATTAAACTATATTAAATTAATAATTAATCTACCCTAACTGTTATACTAAATTACATTAAGCTACAAATTAAATTAACTATATTTTATATTTAGAAACCTAACACTGCTCAAATAATTTAAATCGACACTAAAAAATTACTAAATTACAAAAAACTAACTGCTTAGTTACAAAAAATAACAAACACTAAGTTACACAAAAAAATAAACACTAAGTTACAAAAAATAAAAAAGAAATTATCAAAGATTTAAAATAATTACACCTAATATAAGGGCCATATGAAAATAAAAAAAGCCCCACCAAAATAAAAAAAACCCTAACCTACAATAAACTACAAATAGCCCTTAAAAGGGCCTTTTGCAGGGCATTGCCCCAAAGAAATCAGCTCTTTTACCTGTAAATAAAAAATACAAACAACCCCCCCAACAGTAAAACCCACCACCCACACAACCAACCCCCCAAATAAAACCCTAACTAAAAAAACCTAAGCTCCCCATTGCCCTGAAAAGGGCATTTGGATGGGCATTGCCTTTAAAAGGGCATTTAGCTCTATTGCACCCAAACCCTAATCTAAAAATAAAACCCACCCAATACACCCTTAAAAAATCTTAACACTAACCCCTGAAGATCGACTTACAGTTTTGAAGATCCGACATCCATCCTCCAAGAATCTGGCAGAAGTCCTCATCGAAGCTGGGAGAAGTCTTCATCCAAGCGGCCGAAGTCTTCATCCAAGCCTGCAGAAGTCTTCACCCAGACGGCATCTTCTATCTTCATCCATCCGGCGAGGAGCGGGTCCATCTTCAAGACATCTGGCGTGGAGCATCCTCTTCTTCCGATGACTCCCGACGAATGTGGGTTCCTTTAAGTGACGTCATCCAAGATGGCGTCCCTTAGATTCTGATTGGCTGATAGAATTCTATCAGTCAATCGGAATTAAGGTTGAAAATATTCTATTGCAATCAGCCAATAGGATTGAGCTTGCATTCTATTGGCTGATTGGAACAGCCAATAGAATGTGAGCTCAATCCTATTGGCTGATTGGATCAGCCAATAGGATTGAAGTTCAATCCTATTGGCTGATTGGATCAGTCAATAGGATTTTTTCAACCTTAATTCCGATTGGCTGATAGAATTCTATCAGCCAATCGGAATCTAAGGCACGCCATCTTGGATGACGTCACTTAAAGGAACCTTCATTCGCCGGAAGTCGCTGGAAGAAGAGGATTCTCCGCGCCGGATGTCTTGAAGATGGACCCGCTCCTTGCCGGATGGATGAAGATAGAAGATGCCGTCTGGGTGAAGACTTCTGCGGGCTTAGATGAAGACTTCGGCCACTTGGATGAAGACTTATCCCGGCTTCGATGAGGACTTCTGCCAGCTTCTTGAAGGATGGATGTCGGATCTTCAAACTGTAAGTCGATCTTCAGGGGTTAGTGTTAGGATTTTTTAAGGGTGTATTGGGTGGGTTTTATTTTTAGATTATTGTAGGCTAGGGTTTTTTTTTATTTGGGGGGGGGGGCTTTTTTATTTTCATAGAGCCCTTAGATTATGTGTAATTAGTTTAAATCTTTGATGATTTATTTTTTATTTTTTGTAACTTAGGCCTAGATTTGGAGTTCGGCGGTAGCCGTCAAAACCAGCGTTAGAGGCTCCTAACGCTGGTTTTGGCCGCCCGCTGGTATTTGGAGTCAGTGATTAAAGGGTCTAACGCTCACTTTACAGCCGCGACTTTTCCATACCGCAGATCCCCCTACGCCATTTGCGTAGCCTATATTTTCAATGGGATCTTTCTAACGCTGGTATTTAGAGTCGTTTCTGAAGTGAGCGTTAGAGCTCTAACGACAAAATTCCAGCCGCCTGAAAATAGCAGGAGTTAAGAGCTTTCTGGCTAACGCCAGTTCATAAAGCTCTTAACTACTGTACCCTAAAGTACACTAACACCCATAAACTACCTATGTACCCCTAAACCGAGGTCCCCCCACACCGCCGCCACTCGATTAAAATTTTTAACCCCTAATCTGCCGACCGCCACCTACGTTATATTTATGTACCCCTAATCTGCTGCCCCTAACCCCGCCGACCCCTGTATTACATTTATTAAACCCTAACTTGCCCCCCACAACGTCGCCGCCAGCTACTTAAAATAATTAACCCCTAATCTTCCGACCGCAAATCGCCGCCGCCTACGTTATCCCTATGTACCCCTAATCTGCTGCCCCTAACATCGCCGACCCCTATATTATATTTATTAACCCCTAATCTGCCCCCCACAACGTCGCCGACACCTGCCTACACTTATTAACCCCTAATCTGCCGAGCGGACCTGAGCGCTACTATAATAAATGTATTAACCCCTAATCCGCCTCACTAACCCTATCATAAATAGTATTAACCCCTAATCTGCCCTCCCTAACATCGCCGACACCTAACTTCAATTATTAACCCCTAATCTGCCGACCGGAGCTCACCGCTATTCTAATAAATGTATTAACCCCTAAAGCTAAGTCTAACCCTAACACTAACACCCCCCTAAGTTAAATATAATTTTTATCTAACGAAATAAATTAACTCTTATTAAATAACTTATTCCTATTTAAAGCTAAATACTTACCTGTAAAATAAATCCTAATATAGCTACATTATAAATTATAATTATATTATAGCTATTTTAGGATTAATATTTATTTTACAGGCAACTTTGTAATTATTTTAACCAGGTACAATAGCTATTAAATAGTTAAGAACTATTTAATAGTTACCTAGTTAAAATAATAACAAATTTACCTGTAAAATAAATCCTAACCTAAGTTATAATTAAACCTAACACTACCCTATCAATAAAATAATTAAATAAACTACCTACAATTACCTACAATTAACCTAACACTACACTATCAATAAATTAATTAAACACAATTCCTACAAATAAATACAATTAAATAAACTAGCTAAAGTACAAAATATAAAAAAGAACTAAGTTACAGAAAATAAAAAAATATTTACAAACATAAGAAAAATATTACAACAATTTTAAACTAATTACACCTACTCTAAGCCCCCTAATAAAATAACAAAGCCCCCCAAAATAAAAAATTCCCTACCCTATTCTAAATTAAAAAAGTTACAAGCTCTTTTACCTTACCAGCCCTGAACAGGGCCCTTTGCGGGGCATGCCCCAAGAATTTCAGCTCTTTTGCCTGTAAAAAAAAACATACAATACCCCCCCCCCAACATTACAACCCACCACCCACATACCCCTAATCTAACCCAAACCCCCCTTAAATAAACCTAACACTAAGCCCCTGAAGATCTTCCTACCTTGTCTTCACCATCCAGGTATCACCGATCCGTCCTGGCTCCAAGATCTTCATCCAACCCAAGCGGGGGTTGGCGATCCATAATCCGGTCCAGAAGAGGCTCCAAAGTCTTCCTCCTATCCGGCAAGAAGAGGACATCCGGACCGGCAAACATCTTCTCCAAGCGGCATCTTCGATCTTCTTCCATCCGGAGCGAAGCGGCAGGATCCTGAAGACATCCAGCGCGGAACATCCATCCGGACCGACGACTGAACGACGAATGACTGTTCCTTTAAGGGACGTCATCCAAGATGGCGTCCCTCGAATTCTGATTGGCTGATAGGATTCTATCAGCCAATCGGAATTAAGGTAGGAATTTTCTGATTGGCTGATGGAATCAGCCAATCAGAATCAAGTTCAATCCGATTGGCTGATCCAATCAGCCAATCAGATTGAGCTCGCATTCTATTGGCTGTTCCGATCAGCCAATAGAATGCGAGCTCAATCTGATTGGCTGATTGGATCGGCCAATCGGATTGAACTAGATTCTGATTGGCTGATTCCATCAGCCAATCAGAAAATTCCTACCTTAATTCCGATTGGCTGATAGAATCCTATCAGCCAATCGGAATTCGAGGGACGTCATTCGTCGTTCAGTCGTCGGTCCGGATGGATGTTCCGCGCTGGATGTCTTCAGGATCCTGCCGCTTCGCTCCGGATGGAAGAAGATCGAAGATGCCGCTTGGAGAAGATGTTTGCCGGTCCGGATGTCCTCTTCTTGCCGGATAGGAGGAAGACTTTGGAGCCTCTTCTGGACCGGATTATGGATCGCCAACCCCCGCTTGGGTTGGATGAAGATCTTGGAGCCAGGACGGATCGGTGATACCTGGATGGTGAAGACAAGGTAGGAAGATCTTCAGGGGCTTAGTGTTAGGTTTATTTAAGGGGGTTTGGGTTAGATTAGGGGTATGTGGGTGGTGGGTTGTAATGTTGGGGGGGGGGGTATTGTATGTTTTTTTTTACAGGCAAAAGAGCTGAAATTCTTGGGGCATGCCCCGCAAAGGGCCCTGTTCAGGGCTGGTAAGGTAAAAGAGCTTGTAACTTTTTTAATTTAGAATAGGGTAGGGAATTTTTTATTTTGGGGGGCTTTGTTATTTTATTAGGGGGCTTAGAGTAGGTGTAATTAGTTTAAAATTGTTGTAATATTTTTCTTATGTTTGTAAATATTTTTTTATTTTCTGTAACTTAGTTCTTTTTTATTTTTTGTACTTTAGCTAGTTTATTTAATTGTATTTATTTGTAGGAATTGTGTTTAATTAATTTATTGATAGTGTAGTGTTAGGTTAATTGTAGGTAATTGTAGGTAGTTTATTTAATTATTTTATTGATAGGGTAGTGTTAGGTTTAATTATAACTTAGGTTAGGATTTATTTTACAGGTAAATTTGTTATTATTTTAACTAGGTAACTATTAAATAGTTCTTAACTATTTAATAGCTATTGTACCTGGTTAAAATAAATACAAAGTTACCTGTAAAATAAATATTAATCCTAAAATAGCTATAATATAATTATAATTTATATTGTAGCTATATTAGGATTTATTTTACAGGTAAGTATTTATCTTTAAATAGGAATAATTTATTTAATAAGAGTTAATTTATTTCGTTAGATAAATATTATATTTAACTTAGGGGGGTGTTAGTGTTAGGGTTAGACTTAGCTTTAGGGGTTAATCCATTTATTAGAATAGCGGTGAGCTCCGATCGGAAGATTAGGGGTTAATAATTGAAGTTAGGTGTCGGCGATGTTAGGGAGGGCAGATTAGGGGTTAATACTATTTATGATAGGGTTAGTGAGGCGGATTAGGGGTTAATAACTTTATTATAGTAGCGCTCAGGTCCGCTCGGCAGATTAGGGGTTAATAAGTGTAGGCAGGTGTCGGCGACGTTTTGGGGGGCAGGTTAGGGGTTAATAAATATAATATAGGGGTCGGCGGTGTTAGGGGTAGCAGATTAGGGGTACATAGGGATAACGTAGGTGGCGGCGGTTTACGGAGCGGCAGATTAGGGGTTTAAAAAAATATGCAGGGGTCAGCGATAGCGGGGGCGGCAGATTAGGGGTTAATAAGTGTAAGGCTAGGGGTGTTTAGACTCGGGGTACATGTTAGAGTGTTAGGTGCAGACGTAGGAAGTGTTTCCCCATAGCAAACAATGGGGCTGCGTTTGGAGCTGAACGCTGCTTTTTTGCAGGTGTTAGGTTTTTTTTCAGCTCAAACAGCCCCATTGTTTCCTATGGGGGAATCGTGCACGAGCACGTTTTTGAGGCCGGCCGCGTCCGTAAGCAACTCTGGTATCGAGAGTTGTATTTGCGGTAAAAATGCTCTACGCTCCTTTTTTGGAGCCTAACGCAGCATTTGTTTGAACTCTCGATACCAGAGTTAATTTTATGGTGCGGCCAGAAAAAAGCCCGCGGAGCGTTAACAGCCCTTTTACCGCCGAACTCCAAATCTAGGCCTTAGTGTTTATTTTTTTGTGTAACTTAGTGTTTGTTACTTTTTGTAACTACGTTGTTAGTTTTTGTAACTTAGTAATTTTTTAGTGTAGATTTAAATTATTTGAGTAGGGTTAGGTTTCTAAATATATAATATAGTTAATTTAATTTGTAGTTTAATGTAATTTTATTATAAAAGTTAGAGTAGATTAATTATTAGTTTGATATAGTTTAATGTAATTTTAGTATAACAGTTAGGGTAGGTTAATTAATAATTTAATATAGTTTAATTTAATTCTAAAGTTAAGTTTAAATTTATTATAAAATAGGGATGAGTTAATATTTAATATAAAATTAGCAGGTTGTTAGGTTTAGGGGTTAATAGGTTAATTTAGTTTATGGCGAGGTGGGGGGCTGGCAGTTTATGGGTTAATAACTTTATTTAATTGCGGTGGGCTCTGGGAGTGGCGGGATAGGGGTTTATAAGTATAATGTAGGTGGTGGCGGCGGTATGGGGGTGGCAGATTAGGGGTTAATAACATAATGTAGGTGGTGGCGGTGTAGGGGGCAGCAGATTAGGGGTTAATAACATAATGTAGGTGGCGGTGGGCTCTGGGAGCGGAGGAATAGGGGTTAATAAGTTTATTAGAGTGGCGGTGGGCTCCGGGAGTGACAGGATAGGGGTTAATAAGTTTATTAGAGTGGTGGTGGGCTCCGGGAGCGGCAGGATAGGGGTTAATAAGTTTATTAGAGTGGCGGTGGGCTCCGGGAGCGGCGGTTTAGGGGTTAATAACTTTATTTAGTTGTGGTGGGGTCCGGGAGTGGCGGGACAGGGGTAAAACAGTGTAGTATAGTGTGGGTGTTTAGTGACAGTATACAAATAAAGCTGTGAAAAAGCCGAATAGCAGCGAGATCGATGACTGTCATTTAACAAAAGTCCACTGCTCATCGCCCCGTACTTGGTGCGCGGCTTTTTTACAGCTTTTTGTTAACTATGGAGAACGTATTCAGGTCCGCGGCAGCGATGTTAGGCGATGTCAGGCGATGTCAGGCGAGCATATTGGTGCCAGTGAATGCAGCACAGTTGACGGCTTGATAAGTAGGCATCCATGTGTTCCTGTCTGATTATGTTAACTAGACTGCCCAAAATCAGATTGTCTGAGTAAACTTTCTGTCTTTCTTCCCCAGTTAATTAACTTGCTATATTAATCTGGTTTACCTGTGAATAGACAATTGTTAGAGTTTTGATGTATTGTTCATATGTTTGCTTTATTGTTTAACCAATTCCCTCTGTAACCTGAAGCTCTGTGACTCTGGAATGCCAGGGTGTATAAATATGTGTGCTGCTTTTAAATAAAGTGTTAATTTTATGTTCAGATCCCTGAGTGTTGCCTCAGTTCTGTTCACCTCTATAACTTTAGACTGCGGTCAAAGGGAGATACCAGGAGCTATTGCTCTGAATAAAGGGATGTCTAGGACATGGGAAGTGTTCTGACGGAGGTACTCATTCGGGGTACCAGGCAGTCCGTCACATTCACCATACAGACTGAGGCGAACACCATTATCATACATGCTTTTTCATCTTGTGATGCAGTACTTTCTTCTTTTAACTCATTTTTCAAAGGCTTTGCGCCAAGAAAAGACTGTTATTGCCAAAAATTTGCGCTTCCACAGGCACATACAGGTACCAAGAGTTTTATATATATATATATATATATATATATATTAGCAAAAGGAAGTGATTGTGTGCCTCAAATGTAACAATATAAGCATTCAAGTGATAGTCTTATTATATAAGAACCCCTAGTAGCGATCGCCCAAGCACTTCCAAAAAGTCCACAAATACAAGTGTATGAATGGATAAACAGTCCCAAACAGGTATATCAGGCGTTCTCAGATCGTCTCCTATTTATCAGGTAAACTCTGAATGGCAGTTATGGGTCTTATGGATCTCACAAACTTAATGCTTCCATAGCCATCTGTGTTATTTATACCGCTATGCGGTTGTGCCCACTTACCACTGCTACAAGGGAACGCCAGACACCCCGTATCCGTTCAAGTCCTCACTGATTCAAGGCCCGCTCTCATTCCGGTTTTCTACCCGGCAAACTTGCTCCTGCAGTCTCCGTCTACAGACAGTGCTGTGAAGGACGCTGTTGTTGCGTCTGTGCGTGTGTGGCGTACCACGTGTCGAGGGTCATCCAATGAGGTTAAGCGGATTCTTTAGCTGGGGTATGATGGTCTGTAGTGATCCAATAGGAAGTCTAGCTGTCCACGCTAGTTTAGGGGTATGATACGGAGCATACAAAAACCACTGAGCACCAATGCTTAATCCTGATAGAATATTGAAATGTCAAAAAACGAAGTTAAAGCAATTGGTGCAAAAAGCGGTTAAAAAGTAAATTTATTCGTGTAGTCACACAATTAAAACATGGGGGTAATGAAAAAAGCAAACAATTTAGGCAACAAAAATGAGCACAAAGTTGGTTGCTGACATGTTTCGGCACACAGCCGTAATCATAGCTAAAGAGTACACCTGTTACTAAGTTTAAGTACCCTACCTCTGATTCTAATAGGTTAAAAACAAACATGCTCAAATTAACTCATTAGAGTAACATATTAATGTATCCAGCCTTGGGATTACAAGAATAACCTTACTTAGTAGTATAAGTGCCTATTGTTCATAATTGAACTATATTAACACTTAGCCAATTGCCTATACCAGCTTTTTATAATATTATGACCAATATATAAAAAAGAGTAGTTAGGTAAATACAGTTTCAAATCTAAAGCTAACTAGGTTTTTAATTAAATGAAAAATTCTTTTACACAGATATCTATATGTGGTATAAGGCAATAACTGATAGTGGGGATTTGGAAATAATTAGAATGAACTTATAATAAGAATATTAGATATGAAAACATGATAATAATTAATTGGTTGTTAAACATTATAAAAAGTCTAACTCTCCTTATTTCCAGCTATAGATAGAATGGAATTTTATTAATCTATAGATTGGTGTTCTTTTATTATTTAGAAAGAACATAATTTAATCTTAAATTGACTGAGAGAAGACAATATTTTTATTATTGTTTACTTCCAATAATTAATTAAATCATATTCAGAGTTCATTCCTTGGGGAACTCTTGTCCCAAGTTTAAATATCCAAAACATCTCCCTCTTGCCCAGCAATTTGTCTCTATCACCTCTTGGTGATAGAGACAAATTGCTGGGCAAGAGGGAGATGTTTTGGATATTTAAACTTGGGACAAGAGTTCCCCAAGGAATGAACTCTGAATATGATTTAATTAATTATTGGAAGTAAACAATAATAAAAATATTGTCTTCTCTCAGTCAATTTAAGATTAAATTATGTTCTTTCTAAATAATAAAAGAACACCAATCTATAGATTAATAAAATTCCATTCTATCTATAGCTGGAAATAAGGAGAGTTAGACTTTTTATAATGTTTAACAGCCAATTAATTATTATCATGTTTTCATATCTAATATTCTTATTATAAATTCATTCTAATTATTTCCAAATCCCCACTATCAGTTATTGCCTTATACCACATATAGATATCTGTGTAAAAGAATTTTTCATTTAATTAAAAACCTAGTTAGGTAAATACAGTTTCAAATCTAAAGCTAACTACTCTTTTTTATATATTGGTCATAATATTATAAAAAGCTGGTATAGGCAATTGGCTTAGTGTTAATATAGTTCAATTTTGAACAATAGGCACTTATACTACTAAGTAAGGTTATTCTTGTAATCCCAAGGCTGGATACATTAATATGTTACTCTAATGAGTTAATTTGAGCATGTTTGTTTTTAACCTATTAGAATCAGAGGTAGGGTACTTAAACTTAGTAACAGGTGTACTCTTTAGCTATGATTACGGCTGTGTGCCGAAACATGTCAGCAACCAACTTTGTGCTCATTTTTGTTGCCTAAATTGTTTGCTTTTTTCATTACCCCCATGTTTTAATTGTGTGACTACACGAATAAATTTACTTTTTAACCGCTTTTTGCACCAATTGCTTTAACTTCGTTTTTTGACATTATATATATATATTGATATATTGATTTTTGCAATCTTAAATTACCAACATATGGCAAAAACAGCACGGAAACATTATATAATATAAATATGCGCAAAATAGATACCTAAAAAACATAATTTATGTAAGAACTTACCTGATAAATTCATTTATTTCATATTGGCAAGAGTCCATGAGCTAGTGACGTATGGGATATACAATCCTACCAGGAGGGGCAAAGTTTCCCAAACCTCAAAATGCCTATAAATACACCCCTCACCACACCCACAATTCAGTTTAACGAATAGCCAAGAAGTGGGGTGATAAAGAAAGGACTAAGCGTTCAATCTCCATACCTTCAAATTTAATGATTTGAGATCCTGATGGAAAAACGGACATTGAGATAGATGGTCTGGCCTTAGTGGAAGTGGCCAAGGTTGGCAACTGGACATCCGGACAAGATCCACATACCAAAACCTGTGAGGCCATGCTGGAGCTACCAGCAGCACAAACGATTGCTCCATGATGATCTTGGAGATCACTCTTGGAAGAAGAACTAGAGGCGGGAAAATATAAGCAGTTTGATAACACCAAGGAAGTGTCAATGCATCTACTGCTTCCACCTGAGTATCCCTGGACCTGGACAGGTACCTAAGAAGTTTTTTGTTTAGATGAGATGCCATCAGATCTATTTCTGGAAGCCCCCACATCTGAACAATTTGAGAAAACACATCTGGGTGGAGAGACCATTCTCCCGGATGTAAAGTCTGACGACTGAGGTAATCCACTTCCCAATTGTCTATACCTGGGATATGAACCGCAGAAATTAGACAGGAGCTGGATTCCGCCCAAACAAGTATCTGAGATACTTCTTTCATAGCTTGAGGATTGTGAGTCGCCACCCTGATGATTGACATATGCCACAGTTGTGACATTGTCTGTCTGAAAACAAATGAACGGTTCTCTCTTCAACAGAGGCCAGAATTGAAGAGCCCTGAGAATCGCATGGAGTTCTAAAATATTGATTTGTAATCTCGCCTCTTGAGATTTCCAAACTCCTTGTGCTGTCAGAGATCCCCAAACAGCTCCCCAACCTGAAAGACTTGTATCTGTTGTGATCACAGACCAGGTTGGACGGACGAAAGAGGCCCCTAAAATTATACGATGGTGATCTAACCACCAAGTCAGAGAAAGTCGAACATTGTATCCTTGTATAATCCCTGCACCATTGGTTCAGCATACAAAGCTGGAGAGGTCTCATATGAAAATGATCAAAGGGGATCGCGTCCGATGCTGCAGTCATGAGACCTAAAACTTCCATGCACATAGCTACTGAAGGGAATGACTGAGACTGAAGGTTCCGACAGGCTGCAACCAATTTCAAACATCTCTTGTCTGTTTGAGACAAAGTCATGGACAAAGTCATGGAAACCTAAAAAGGTTACCCTTGTCTGAGGAATCAAATAACTTTTTGGTAAATTGATCATCCAACCATGTCTTCGAAGAAACAACACTAGTTGATTTGTGTGAGATTATGCAGAATGTAAAGACTTAGCGAGTACCAAGATATCGTCCAAATAAGGAATCACCACAATACCCCGCTCTCTGATTACAGAGAGTAGGGCACCTAGAACCTTTGAAAAGATTCTTGGAGCTGTCGCTAGGCAACAAATTGGTAATGCTTGTCTAGAAAAGTGAATCTCAGGAACTGAAAATGATCTGGATTAATCGGAATATGAAGATATGCATCCTGTAAGTCTATTGTGGACATATAATGCCCTTGCTGAACAAAAGGCAGAATAGTCCTTATAGTCACCATTTTGAAAGTTGGTACTCTTACATATCGATTCAAAATCTTTAGATCCAAAACTGGTCTGAATGAATTCTCTTTCTTTGGGACAATGAATAGATTTGAATAAAACCCCAGTCCCTGTTCCTGAAACGGAACTGGCATGATTACCCCTGATAACGCCAGGTCTGAAACACACTTCAAAAAAGCCTAAGCCTTTACTGGGTTTACTGGAATGCGTGAGAGAAAAAATCTTCTCACAGGCGGTCTTACTCTGAATCCTATTCTGTACCCCTGAGAGACAATACTCATTGAATCCAATGATTTTGGACCGAATTGATCCAAACATCTTTGAAAAATTTAAATCTACCCCCTACCAGCTGAGCTGGAATTAGGGCCGCACCTTCATGCGGACTTGGGGGCTGGTTTTGATCTCTTAAATGGCTTGTTGTGCTAAAGTATCCAACCAAAAAGTTGATGCAGCTGCAACATCAGCCAAATAAATTGCAGGTCTAAGAAGATGACCTGAATATAAATAAGCTTTCCTTAGATAAGATTCAAGTTTCCTATCTAAAGGATCTTTAAAAGAAGTACTATCTTCCGTAGGAATAGTAGTACGTTTAGCAAGAGTAGAGATAGCCCCATCAACTTTGGGAATCTTTTCCCAAAACTCCAATCTAACTTATGGCAAAGGATACAATTTTTTAAACCTTGAAGAAGGAATAAAAGAAGTACCAGACTTATTCAATTCCTTAGAAATCATATCAGAAATAGCATCAGGAACTGGAAAAACCTCTGGAATAACCACAGGAGGTTTATAAATAGAATTTAAACGTTTACTAGTTTTAATATCAAGAGGACTAGTTTCCTCCAAATCCAATGTAATCAACATTTCTTTTAACAAAGAATGAATATTCTCCAATTTAAATAAATAAGAGGATTTATCAGTGTCAATATCTGAGGCAGGATCTTCTGAATCAGATAGATCCTCATCAGAGAAGGATAATTCAGTATGTTGCTGGTCATTTGAAATTTCATCAACCTTATGAGAAGTTTTAAAAGACCTTTTACGTTTATTAGAAGGCGGAATGGCAGACAAAGCCTTCTGAATAGAATCAGAAATAAATTCTTTTAAATTTACAGGTATATATTGTGCATTAGATGTTGAGGGAACAGCAACAAGTTATGAACTACTACTGATGGATACATTATCTGCATTTAAATGTTTATCATGACAACTATTACAAACCACAGCTGGAGGTATAATCTCCACAAGTTTACAACAAATGCACTTAGCTTTGGTAGAACTGTTATCAGGCAGCAGGGATCCAGCAGTGAATTCTGAGACAGGAACAGATTGAGACATCTTTCAAATGTAAGAGAAAAAAACAACATATAAAGCAAAATTATCAATTTCCTTATATGGCAGTTTCAGGAATGGGAAAAAATGCAAACAGAATAGCCCTCTGAAATAGAAAAAAGCAAGAGGCAAATAGGAATGGGATCTAAAATAATGAAAATATTTGGCGCCAAGTATGACGCACAACAAACAGAAAAATATTTTTTGGCGCCAAAAACGTCAAGAAATGACACACTCGCATCATAGATGACGTAACCTTGTGAAAGGACCCCAACTAAGACGCCGGAAATGATGAATTTACGTCAACGAACGTAACTTCGCACAAAAAAAATCTTGCGCCAAGAGTTACGCAATAAACTTTAGCATTTTGCGCCCTTGCGAGCCTAATTCTGCCCACGATTTAGAAAAATTACAGTCAATTGAAAAAAGACTACACCCCAGGTAAGAAATACATTTATAAAAAATGCATTTCCCAGATATGAAACTGACAGTCTGTAAAAGGAAATATACTGAAACCTGAATCATGGGAAATATAAGTACAATACATATATTTAAAACTTTATATAAATACATAAAGTGCCAAACCATAGCTGAGAGTGTCTTAAGTAATGAAAACATACTTACAAGGGTGAAACTACAGGGGGTGCAGAGGTCGCAATTGCGACTGGGCCCCCAAAGGGGCCCAGCATAAAAAAATATATATATATATTTTTTTTACAATAAACAATGTTGACCTGCCACTGCCTGCACTGATATCGAGTGAGTGTGACATGATGCTGACTACAGGGGTTAGTGTTTTACCCATTGGTGTTTAGGTGTGTGTGTGTATGTGTGTATGTATGTATGTGACTGTGTGTGTATTTATGCATGTGTGTGTGTATGTTTGTGGAACCAGCAAATTACAGACCTTGTTACTACAGCATGGCGGGGCGAGGGGTAAACAGTGTCAGTCTATACAGTACCACTATATACAGTACGGGGGGCTGGACCATATCACTGACTACTGTGGTCACTTTATAAAGTACTGGGGCGGGTAGGGTCAGGCCAGCCATCTCACCGACAGATTACAGACTGTGTCACTGACTCACTATATACAGTACTGGTGGGTTAAACAGTGTCACTATATACAGTAATAGGGGGTCAGACCATCTCACAGACTGTGGGCACAGGGTACCTCCTTTTGCAGACATGTAATCTGATTCACTTTATTTTTCTGTGTTAAATGTAAAAAAAAACATATGTATCAAATTCACTTTTTTTTGGGGTGGGGGGGCCCTTCTTAGATTCTTGCACCTGGGCCCTGTGGCTTCTAGTTATGCCTTTGCATACTTACCTGAAGACACCCATCCACATATAGCAGATAGCCAAACCAGTAATGAAACAGTTATCAGTAGAGGTAATGGAATATGAGAGTATATCATCTATCTGAAAATGGAGGTAGGAGATGAATCTCTACGACCAATAACAGAGAACCTATGAAATAGATCCCCGTGAGGAAAACCATTGCATTCAATAGGTGATACTCCCTTCACATACCTCTGACATTTACTGTAGTCTGAGAGGAAACGGGCTTCAAAAATGCTGAGAAGCGCATATCAACGTAGAAATCTTAGCACAAACTTACTTCCCCACCTCCATAGGAGGCAAAGTTTGTAAAAGTGAATTGTGGGTGTGGTGAGGGGTGTATTTATAGGCATTTTGAGGTTTGGTAAACTTTGCCCCTCCTGGTAGGATTGTATATTCCGTACGTCACTAGCTCATGGACTGTTGCCAATTACATGAAAGAAAACGCTTTTTTAATAATCAGGACATGGCGGTGTAAATATTTATAGGGATGTACTGTGATAAATAAGGAGTAAATGCTTTTTCCGACAGGTGAAATTTATCATTATTACGCCCCAGCTTGCCTTTTACTAAACGCGCAAAATTACATCTATTTGTTTTATAAATTCAGGCGCACATGTGCTCTTCTCCAGAGGCAAGCTGGGGCGCAGTTACAAGCGAAGCACATACAGAGTTCGCCTAGCCTTTGATACATCTACCCCTAAAAGTCCCAGCCGGCAGGGCTTCTCCTTCCCGGCTCTAACTTTGCTTATCTTACTGCTAATCAGGTCACATGACTAACAGTTTCAGTGCACTGCTGTCAGGGATTTTTCCCTGTTTTGTTTGCCATGTGCTGCTGGCAGCCATTGTACTCACCTCTCTTCCTGACTATGGTGGATTGTGGGGGATGCTGCTCATTTCCTGCACTTCCTTTTATGGCCAGACTGGTATGCATCATCCATGTGAGACAGGATGCAGTCTCAGAACTGTGATGTCATCATTATTAAAAGGGCCTCTGTTCAGTATGCTTTGCCTTTGCGTTGTCTCAGACCTGTTTGTGAGAGTTCCTGTGTATTACCTGGCTGTCTGACGTCCTTCCTGGTTCCTGATCTCTGGATTGTTCCTAACTCTGCTGTTTTCCTTGTTGCTGATTCAGGCTCGTCTGACTATTCGCTTTGGCTCCTGACTCGGCTCGTCTGACTACCAGCTCTGGTTTTGACTCCTGGCTTGTTATTTGACTTGTGAACTTTTTATTATTGTTTGCTATTAATAAAGGTGTGATTATTTCTGCACTTCTCGTCTCAGTCTGATTCCTGGCACCCTGACATTATGCAAAGGCCATGAATCCTGATGGTGCTAATAATCCACCTTTACCTGCCATCATTTCCAGGATGGATGTACAGGATCACCGCTTGGATCAATTTGCACTAGCCCTGCAAACCCTGCTAACTCGCACTGCACATTTGGACCAAAGTGTCCCGCAAGTTATGGCTGCTCCTGTTTCCGCTGCTGCACCTATGCCTACCAGGAGCATGTCCGGTTCTGCACCTCTACCTCAGCGATATTGAGGCGATCCTATTCAGTGCAGAGGGTTTTTGAAACAGGTGGGCATTTACTTTGAGATGTTACCTCAGGTGTTTCCCTCTGACAGAGCTAAGATGGGATTTCTCATCTCGTTACTCTCTGACACAGCTCTTGTCTGGGCTAATCCCTTGTGGGAGACAAATAAACCTGTGATTTCAAATTACCCTGAATTTGTGGCCTCCTTTCGAAGGGTATTTGATTTTCCGGCTCGCTCCTCCTCTGCTGCTAAAGGACTCATGTCCATTCAGCAAGGTACAAGATCTGTTGCTCACTTTGCTATTGAGTTTCGTACGCTTGCCGCAGAGGTAGGTTGGAACAATGAAGCCCTTGTTGCTGCCTTCTTTCATGGGCTCTCTGATGCGATTAAAGACGAAGTTGCTACCAGAGTTTTACCAGAGGATCTTGAGGCATTGGTGTCTTTTTTTATCCTAATTGACATCAAACTCAGAGAGAGGCCCTCTTTGAAGGAGCGCTTGCGGAAGCCTCCTGTTCCGTTGTCTCCTACGTGTTTGTTCCCACCCATACCTCCCTTTCCTCCCATGCCTCCTGGTCCCGAGTCATTAGGTACTGCTGAGCCGATGCAGTTGGGATTCATGCGTCTCTCAGTGGCAGAGAGGGCCTTTAGGAGGAGGGAGGGGTTCTGCCTCTATTGTGGGTTACAGGGCCACCTTTTGAAGTCTTGTCCTACACGGCCGGGAAACGCTCACACCTAAGGTCCTGTCGGGGGCAGACCTTGGGTGGTTTATCCTAATCCCGGAACCGCTTAAGGAGAAACCTTTGGTCACGGTTGTCCTTTCCTGGGTGGACTCCTCCATAGTCCCACAGTGTCAGGATTCCTGCTCTTGCATCACTAACTCCTCCCAATTTCCCTTCCTAACACTTGTGCACCTCTCATTAGGTGCTTAGTATTTTCGTCTAGGAGACCTATAGCTGCTAGATCCTAAGCTCCCTTCAATAATTCTATTCCTCTGAACGTGACTACTCACTCTCAACCAACTTGAAGCTCTTTCCTCCTTCCTTCCAAGGGAACATTTTCAGCTGCCGAGAGCCTTATCTTACACTTCTAACAAGTGACTGCTCCCTCAGTGTGATCCTAGCACACAGAAACCTGACAGGCACCTACTTCCGGTTTCGGACATACCGGTGAAGCTTAACTACGTTCTCCTCTCCAAACCACTGACCACCGCCACAGGACTGGCCTCAAAGGTATTTCACTTACCATCATATCCTTTGTTTTCTCTGACTTGTTGTTACATTTCACTGCACAGTAAAACGGAGCTCCGTAACCAGAACACGCCCCTGAGTGATGTCACCACTCAATCATCTCAGCCTGCTCCCGCATTCTTCTACCACAGGTTACATTGTTGCCAGTTTACCTAACAATCATTACTGTTACATTTCTCTTTCTCTCATCTGAATTGCTGAGTGATGCTAACATCCTCCATTGCAGTGTAATTAAAGTAACACCCCACTTTAAGCTAACTCCCTGCAGTTCATTTGTGCAATCAAGATCCACCACAAATACTCTAATTCTACTGCAGCTGCTTACATAAAGCAAGTCATTTGAAAACTATTTACTATAAGTAATTACACAGTTCCAAATCACTACTTCTAAAAAAACCTCTTAGAAGTTAATGTCTCTGACTGTGTTACATTCCATCATTTAAAGCAACAGAATATTATTCAGTCTGTAGCTGAGATCCACTTGAAACCTAAGTTTCAGACATACTTTGTGAAAGGTACACTGATTTCTAACACTCAGACTCTTGTTGACTCCGGTGCTGCGGGTTATTTCATTGACAGTGCTTTTGTATCAAAGCACTCCATTCCTGTTTTGCCTCAGTCCGTTACGCTTGCTATTGAGGCCAATGATGGCAGGCCCTTTCAGCCTTCTCTCGTTACTCACGAAACTGCTCCATTTTCCATGGCTGTTGGGGCTCTCCATTTTGAAACCCTCCAGTTCGAGGTAATAAACTCTCCGCATTTTCCGGTTGTTCTGGGTTATCCCTGGCTCCAAAAGCACAGACGCAGGTCCGAAATTTTGTCGTGGTCCCCGCATTGTATTTCTACTTGTCTTCGGAAACCAGTTAAAGTCTTGTGCACTTCTTCAGTATCTCAATTGCCAGAGGAGTACCGAGAGTTCCTAGACGTTTTCAACAAGGTGCATGCCGGTACGTTGCCTCCTCACTGGTCATATGATTGTGCCATAGACCTGCAACCCAGAGCCATTCCTCCTTGGGGCCGGGTGTACCCTCTGTCTGTTGCAGAGAATTGTGCTATGGAGGAGTATGTTGCCGATGCTCTGTCGCGGGGATCATCTGCAAATCCTGCTCTCCTGCAGGGGCTGGCTTCTTCTTTGTGATGAAAAAGGGTGGCCAGTTAAGACCATGCATCGATTATAGGTGTCTTAATCGTCTTACATTAAGAATGCTTACCCTATTCCACTCATTACGATACTCTTTGACCTCCTCAAGGGAGCTACGGTCTTTACTAAACTTGATATGGTCTCGTAAGGATTAAGGAGGGCCACAAATAGAAAACAGCATTTAACACCAGGAGCGGGCATTATGAGTATCTTGTAATGCCCTTTGGCCTATGTAATGCTCCTGCTGTTTTTCAGGAATTTATTAATGATGTCCTACGAGATATGTTGCAACAGTGTGTTGTGGTGTACTTAGACGACATCCTCATACACTCACCCACACTTGAGGCTCATTGTTCTGATGTTACATGGGTTCTTCAGAGACTACGTGAGAACGGCCTGTTTTGTAAACTCGAGAAATGTGAGTTCCATCAGACTCAAGTAACCTTCCTAGTTTATGTTATCTCCGTTGCAGGGTTCTCAATGGATCCTGACAAGTTATCTGCAGTTCTGCAGTGGCCTCGCCCAGTTGGTCTTCGGTCTATTCAACGTTTTTGGGGTTCGCCAATTACTATAGAAAGTTTATTAAAAACTTTTCTTCCTTGGTCAAACCTATCACAGACATGACCCGTAAAGAGAATGATCCACTCCATTGGTCACCTACTGCCATTAAGGCCTTTGATAGTCTTAAGACTGCCTTTGCTGCCGCTCCAGTTCTGGCTCATCCTAACCCTGTCCTGCCTTTCGTTCTTGAGGTCGATGCGTCTGAGACTGGAGTAGGTGCCCTCTTGTCTCAACGTCCTACGCCTGACGGTTCCTTGCATCCATGTGGTTTCTTCTGTAAGAAATTGTCTCCAGCGGAGTGCAATTATGAAATTGGCAACAGGGAATTACTGACCACAAGAATTTAATTTATCTATCTGAAGCAAAACGTTTGTCACCCCAACAGGCCAGATGGGTGCTACTTTTGTCTTGGTTTAATTATGTGGTTTCCTACATGCCTGGTAGTAAGAATGTTAGGGCTGATGACCTCTATGAACAATTTTCGCCTCTGTCCAAGGAGGAGTCTGTACCTACTCCTGTTATACCTCCTGACCATATTTTGGGTACCATACGTACTAATTTGACTTCTCCCTTGGGGGAGGAGATCCTGGCTGCACAAACCAATGCACCTCCTGAGAAACCTAGTGGTAAGTGTTTTGTTCCTGAGAATCTTCGAATTAAACTTTTGCACACTTACCACTATCCTAAAGCCGCAGGTCACCCAGGCAAGAACCAAATGATTTGGTCTGTCACTCGACAATTCTGGTGGCCAGGTCTTCGTTCTGATGTTGCTGCGTATGTTGCCTCCTGCTCAGTTTGTGCACAGAATAAGACTTCTCGACGTCTTCCTGTGGGTCTTCTTCAACCTATTGCTAATGGTGAGCGTCCTTGGACACATCTTTCCATGGACTTCATTGTCGAGCTTCCAGTTTCCAATGGCAATACTGTTATCCTTATGGTGGTTGACCGTTTTTCTAAAATGTCACATTGCATTCCCTTGATGAAGCTGCCTACCGCTCAGGAGCTTGCTTCAATTTTTGCCCGGGAGGTCTTCCGTTTACATGGGTTACCCAAGGAGATAGTGTCGGACCGGGGTTGCCAGTTTGTCTCCAGATTTTGGCGTTCCTTTTGTGCTCAAATGGGGATCCAGCTTTCCTTCTCCTCGGCATATCACCCTCAATCCAATGGGGCTACGGAACAGTTTAATCAAGCTCTGGAACAGTTCCTCCGTTGCTATGTCTCAGATCACCACAATAATTGGTCTGAACTGTTACCTTGGGCAGAGTTTGCTCGTAATAGTGCTATTAATGCTTCCTCCAAGTTATCCCCGTTCATGGCGAATTATGGGTTTCAACCATCCTTGTTGCCCGATTCATTCATGTATCAGGGTATTCCGGCTTTGGAGGAGCATCTCCGGCAACTCTGTTCCACGTGGGTGCAGATTCAGGATTGCCTTCATCGTTCTATGCAGCGCCAAAAGTTCCAGGCTGATCGTAGGCGTCTGCCCGTGCCTTCCTACCAGGTTGGTGAAAGAGTTTGGCTGTTCTCCCGCAACTTGAACCTTCATGTGCCTTCCAATAAATTGACTCCCCATTATGTTGGTCCTTTTCTAATACTCCGATGGGTTAATCCTGTGGCCTACGCTCTTGACCTTCCTCCTGCTATGCGCATCTCCAATATTTTTCATGTCTCCCTCTTGAAACCATTGGTTTGTAATCGGTTTACCACTGTGTTGCCTCGTCCCCGTCCTATCTTTGTTGACAACCATGAGGAGTATGAGTTCAGCAGCATTATTGACTCTCGTATGTCCAGGGGCTGTGTACAGTATTTGGTTCACTGGAGGGGCTACGGTCCGGAGGAGAGTTCTTGGGTTCCCTCCTCTGATGTTCATGCTTCTGCCCTCCTCTGTGCCTTCCATGTCCGTTTCCCCAATAAGCCTTTTGTCCTCCCGCGGGGGGGGGAGGGGTCGTTGAGGGGAGGGTACTGTCAGGGATTTTTCCCTGTTTTGTTTGCCATGTGCTGCTGGCAGCCATTTTACTCACCTCTCTCCCTGACTATGGTGCATTGTGGGGGATGCTGCTCATTTCCTGCACTTCCTTTTATGGCCAGACTGGTATGCATCATCCGTGTGAGACAGGATGCAGTCTCAGAATTGTGAAGTCATCACTTATTATTTAAAGGGCCTCTGTTCAGTATGCTTTGCCTTTGCATTGTCTCAGACCTGTTTGTGAGAGTTCCTGTGTATTACCTGGCTGCCTGACATCCTTCCTGGTTCCTGATCCCTGGCTTGTTCCTGACTCTGCTGTTTTCCTTGTTGCTGATTCCGGCTCGTCTGACTATTCGCTTTGGCTCCTAACTCGGCTCGTCTGACTACCAGCTCTGGTTTTGACTCCTGGCTTGTTATTTGACTTGTGGACTTTTTATTATATTTTGCTATTAATAAAGGTGTGATTATTTTTGCACTTCTTGTCTGATTCCTGGCACCCTGACAACTGCTTAGAAAATATAGGCACACACACACTTTTAAAAGTGTCTTAATGACTTTAATCACTAGCTGTGTTAAATGTTATACAACTGCTGGTTAAAGTGAATTTAAATTTTTATGTTAAAGTTCCCAGTTTTTAAAGAAAACTATTAAAAACAGGGGCACTTTCATTCATGAAAATTGACATTGCACCATATTTTAAAAATACTTCTGAAACGCTTGATCGCCATTCTGAAATGATGCCCCTGCCTGCTTCTTCCTGGTTAACTTACCCAACAATGACGAAAAAGGCTTTCTCCAATCTCAGGCAATGATTCCCCCATCCCTGATGTAGACAAGAATCTATTAAAAATTGCTAATAGAAGTTCCAATATTAGGAAAGGCCCAGATAGATTTTTAAAGTCCTGTCAGGACAAGCGTCTTGACACTTTAGGGCCGGTGACAAAATTATTTGAATTATCAGAAAAGGTAATTTTTAGTCATTCTCTTATATATCTTTTACAGCTAGAGAATGGATTTCTTGCACCTGGGCCCTGTGGCTTCTAGTTACGCCTTTGTTTGGTGATGCAGGTTTAAAACAATTTAGCTCTTATGTAAATACGTTTAATTACTTAAAAAGAATTAAAACAAACGCAAAGAAAATATTTTCCCAGTCTCAACAGCCTCAGAGGGTTTTTAACAGGGCTGGATAAGGTAGAGACCACTTTTCCAGCCAGTTCTCATTCATCTCTAGGTCTCACTTTAACAACTTTGTTGTCCCATATTCATCCCACGCAATTTTTTTCCTATCACAAGCAAGGTTTGCAACCAAGCGGTCATACAGGTTCAATTCAGATCTTCCAGAAGACCACTCCAAGGTAAGTTTGCTCATCTCTCATTCCACAAATAGTTCCCTACCAAAAATGGGGGGCAGATTAGCAATGTTTATGACAGAATGGCAAAATATTACTGCTGACCCATGGGTTTTACAAGTTATTTCAGGCCTTCCCTTAGATTTTGTCAACATTCCATTGCATAATTCCGTTCCCGTTCCTATAAAATTGTCCCAACAAGAACAGAAACTTTTAGAGAAAGAAATCATATTTTGTCATTTGGTAATTCAGTAGGACGTGGCAGTCCTGTATTCCATGCCTGTCTGAGAAATATTGTCTGTGTGCTGTTTTCCAATTTATTTGAATTTCTGACAATTATAGGCCCAGCAGCTTACAGTAGATTTAGGGACATTCTCTCACCAGATAATTCTAATGCTGAACCTCTGCCTGACCTGATCTGTCTGTTATCTGACCACTACCTAACTAAGCCACTAGAGATAGCAGAACGATTACATTTCCCACACACAAACAATTGCAGAATGAGGACATTAAAACATGTGTTAAGTTTACAAAAACTAGCAAGTATATGCAGATTTGGAGATTATTTAAACAACGAACGCCTTATGTGATGTCTTTGTTATTGAATTGCTGGACTGTACAGTAAAAAAAGAGACTATTAAAAGAGGATGATGTAACATTAAAGTGTCAGTATATACCAGGGTTATAATACAATTTCAGCTAGATTACGAGTTTTGCGTTATGAGTATAACGCTGGTTTTTCCCTAACGCCGCGATTACAAGTCTTGAAGGTATAGGTGTACCGCACACTTTTTTGGCCGTCACGCAACATCAGTACCGCACTTTTAAAAAAGTCCTTTTTCAATGGGACTTCCATAGCGCCAGTATTAGTAGTAAAAAAAAAATACAAACAAACCCCCAACAGTAAAACCCACCACCCACACAACCAAACCCCCAAAAGAAATCCTATCTAAATAAACCTAAGCTCCCCATTGCCCTGAAAAGGGCATTTGGATGGGCATTGCCCTTAAAAGGGCATTTAGCTCTTTTACATTGCCCAAACCCCTAAGCTTAAAATAAAACCCACCCAATAAACCCTTAAAAAAACCTAACACTAACCACCGACGATCCACTTACAGTTTTTGAAGACCGGACATCATCCTCATCCAGGCGGCAGAAGTCTTCATCGAAGCGGGCAGAAGTCCTCATCGAAGCCGGCAGAAGTCTTCATCCAAGCGGGTAGAAGTCCTCATCAAAGCCAGCAGAAGTCTTCATCCAGACGGCATCTTCTATCCAATAGGATGAAAGCTCAATCCTAGTGACTGATTGCAACAGCCAATAGGATTTTCCCCCCTTAATTCCTATTGGCTGATCGGAATGTAAGGGACACCATCTTGGATGACGTCATTTAAAGGGAAACTTCATACTTTGAAAGCCATCGGAAGAAGAGGATGCTCCATGCCGGATGTCTTGAAGATGGACCTGCTCTACGCCAGATAGATGAAGATAGAAGATGCCGTCTGGATGAAGACTTCTGCCCGCTTGGATGAAGACTTCTGCCAGCTTCAATGAGGACTTCTGCCTGCTTCGATGAAGACTTCTGCCGCCTGGATGAGGATGGATGTCCTGTCTTCAAAAACTGTAAGTGGATTGTCGGTGGTTAGTGTTAGGTTTTTTTAAGGGTTTATTGGATGGGTTTTATTTTTAGCTTAGGGGTTTGGACAATGTAAAAGAGTTAAATGCCCTTTTCAGGGCAATGGGGAGCTTAGGTTTATTTAGTTTATTTATTTGTCAAGAGATTTCCTACATTTCTGTTTGGAAATCTCTTGACAAAGTCTGCTTAGAAGGCAGATGAAACTCGTAGAGTTAAAGAGTTTTAGACCAAAAGATTTCAAAAGGATCTGCATACATTACTTGTCCTGGAAGCAATCAGCTGTTTAAACCTGCAAAGATTTGACTTTTGAAAGATTGGACTTGCAGTGGATCCTGAGCTGTCATTGAAGCTGTATATGGCCAGGATATCTCTGATGTGCCTGTTTTTACCTGCAATCTTGTAAGTGCAATATAGCACACTGTGTTTTAATACATTTTGTTTTACTTCCTTGAATCTGGGTTGAGCTTGTGTTTTTTCCCCAGAGTTTGTTAGATTTAAACATACATTTTTTTCCCCATAGACATCAATGGGGCTGCGTTATGAAGCTTTACGCTCCGCGATTCCAGGTGTTAGGCTTTTTTTTAGCCACCTCTCCCCATTGATGTCTATGGGGAAATTGTGCATGAGCATGTCAAAACACTGCTTGTATTTGGGTGAAGCATGGTGCTCAACGCAGCCATATCGCCCGCACAAGCCGTTTTTTTGCAAACCTGTAATAGCAGCGCTATTAAAGGTGAGGGGTGGAAATAACTTGCAAGTAATTAGCGAGCCAGTCATAACGCAAAACTCGTAATCTGGCTGTTTATTAATTATTATTCTTTAAAATAATTCCCAATTAAAAATGCATATACAAAACAATTAAAATCAATATTTATTCCTAAATTCTTTAGATTAGTTAAAATTTATAGACACATTGAATTATATTTATAGAAACTAGATTATGAATCAAATGATACACACATTTAAACTGTTACAATATTCTATACAAAGATCATAAAAAATATACCTTTACAATTTACCTTATTCACAATCGCATTAAAATATCACAATAAAATACCAGAATATGGACCGCTAACTTTAACAGTGCCTAGTTAAATAATATAACAAGATACTTTAACAGCCAATTTCATGCCAATTTATCTGCGCTGAAATAAATCTTATTTAGCTACAATAAGGCAAATTCTAAAATGTATATATAGTTTCAAATATAAATTACTTATCACTAAATATAACTAGTTAAACTACACAGAACTAAGAACATGAGCTTAAAATACAAATTGTGCCCTTTTAAAATGACTAACTGTAATCTAATTGTAGTTACCAAATACCTTTGATTAAAATATTAAAAATATAGAACAGTCATACATCACCACATCAACCAATTGAGTGTCTCAGTTTTCTCCGATATGTCCAATTTCACCTCATAAATTAAAAGAGGTATTTTTGCAAGATGGATGAAAGTTAGGCCGGATTTGCTTTATAGAGGCTTGATTCCAAGGCAACAGTTTGTCAGTCAAAAACTCAGCAGCCAAGACCCTTTCTTTTCTCTTGCATGAGGCTATATCACGTGATATACTCCACCCCTTTTTATTCTAATCATTGGTGAAATTGGGATGCACACTTACTGAAACTCGTCTGATAGGCCCTTACCGATGCTTGTCCCTGATCCACCCTTAATGGAGCTGAGCATTGATTGGTTATTTGGATTTGCATATGTTCCAACAGTCAATTTGTTTGGCTGTCATACCAGTTTTAATCCACTAGGGGGTAGCAGATAACCAGAAATGCAGCTTCATTTTCATTTTTAATACTGCTAACAGAAAACTATATCATTTAATTGTATATTTAATATACTCACTATTTTCTGATATTAATAAACTATCGGCCAGTTTACGAGTTTTGCGTTAGATGCTATGCGGTGTTAACGAGCAGTATTGTCTCACCGCTCACTTACCTGCAGCGCTGGTATTACAAGTTTTTACAAACCCATCGTTAAAAGACAAGAAGTGAGCGTTGAGCAAAATTTTGCTCATTACCACACTCCAATACCAGCGCTGCTTAAGTCAGCGGTGAGCTGGTCGTACGTGCTTGTGCACGATTTCCCCATAGGAACCAATGGGAAGAGCCGGCTGAGAAAAAGTCTAACACCTGCAAAAAAGCAGCATAAAACTCAGTAACGCAGCCCCATTGATTCCTATGGGGAAATAAAATTTATGTCTACACCTAACACCCTAACATGAACACCGAGTCTAAACACCCCTAATCTTACACTTATTAACCCCTAATCTGCCTCCCCCGACATCGCCGACACCTACATTATTCTTATTAACCCCTAATTTGCTGCCCCCAACATCGCCGCCACCTACATTATATTTATAAACCCCTAATCTGCCTCCCCCAATGTCGCCGCCACCTACCTACACTTATTAACCCCTAATCTGCCACCCCAATGTCGCCGCCACTATAATAAACATATTAACCCCTAAACCGCTGCAGTTCTGCCTCGCAAACATTAGTTAAATATTATTAACCCTAATCTGCCGTCCCTAACATCGCCGCCACCTACCTACATTTATTAACCCCTAATCTGCCGCCCCCAACGTCGCCGCCACTATACTAAATGTATTAACCCCTAAACCTAAGTCTAACTATAACCCTAACACCCCCTACCTTAAATATAATTTAAATAAGTCTAAATAAAATTCCTATCATTAACTAAATAATTCCTATTTAAAACTAAATACTTACCTAATAGTTACATTGTAGCTAGCTTAGGGTTTATTTTTATTTTACAGGCAAGTTTGTATTTATTTTAACTAGGTAGAATAGTTACTAAAAAGTTATTAACTATTTAATAACTACCTAGCTAAAATAAAGACAAAAGTACCTGTAAAATAAAACATAACCTAAGTTACAATTACACCTAACACTACACTGTAATTAAATAAATTTACTAAATTAAATACAATTACCTAAATTAAATTAAATTAAATTAAATTAGCTAAAGTACAAAAAAAAACGAACACTAAAAATAATAAACAAATTACAGATATTTAAACTAATTACACCTAATCTAATAGCCCTATCAAAATAAAAAAGCCCCCCAAAATAAAATAAAAACCTAGCCTAAACTAAACTACCAATAGCCCTTAAAAGGGCCTTTTGCAGGGCATTGGCCCAAAGAAATCAGCTCTTTTACCTGTAAAAAAAAGTACAAACAACCCCCCCAACAGTAAAACCCACCACCCACACAAACAACCCCCAAATAAAATACTATCTAAAAAAAACTAAGCTCCCCATTGCCCTGAAAAGGGCATTTGTATGGGCATTTCCCTTAAAAGGGCAGTTAGCTCTTTTGCAGGCCCAAACCCTAACCTAAAAATAAACCCACCCAATACACCCTTAAAATACCTAACACTAACCCCCTGAAGATCGACTTACAGTTCTGAAGATCCGACATCCATCCTCAAAGAAGCGGCAGAAGTCTTCATCCAACCGGGCCGAAGTCCTCAACGAAGTCGGGAGAAGTCTTCATCCACGCAGAGTGAAGTGGTCCTCCAGACTGGCAGAAGTCTTCAGCCAGACGGCATCTTCTATCTTCATCCATCCGACACGGAGCGGCTCCATCTTCAAGGCTTCCTTTCAGATGTTAATGTGAGGATTCACCGAGAGATTATTCAGCAAGTAATGACCTAATACAAAGGTGGACCTATCCCGGAAAACATCATTGTGACTAAATCTGGGCCATGACCTAGATCTTGTGCACATAGACTATAGAGATAAACTGGTCTCAGTTCAAGTGTATGGTTTTAGTGATAGACATTTATTTATATTTTGTTGTTGTATGTTACAGTATTATCCACTATCTTCATAGTGTTCATTATTTTCTTTCTTTCTTTTTTGGGGGAAAAAGGGGTTTTGAGATTACTGCAGCTTTTACTGTATCATTACAAACATACACTGTCTCATCATTACATGTTAAATGTGCTGCAGCCTCTGGGTCTCTGTGACATCATCAGAAGTCATGTTTAGATGGTCCCTAAATATGAACAAATGTACGAGATGCAATAACATACAAGCAGATTTAATGCACTGTTACTGGCTTTGCCCAAAAATTACTTCGTTTTGGGCTAAAATACGTTTTTGGTTAAGCAGAGCTTTAAATCAAGAGAATAAATTAAATAGTAAAGATGTATTTTTCTGTGTAGCCCGGACAAATATAGAAATTCTAAAATTATTAACCTTTCAATTCTGGTAGGTTGAAATCTTATTCTATCCGGGTGGAAGGCTAAGAATACTCCCTCTTTTGTTTTATTTAAAAACCTGATGGCTAAACTGTCGATTCTAGAACAGTCCTTTTTATTTAATGTCTCTGATAAAAAAATGAGAGATCACTTGTACAAGTGGGAAGACGTAATAAGATCATATCCGCTGGAGATACAACAATAATTTAGCTTCGCCCTCAGGAATACTCCCAGCAGAGTGGGCGACTGGCGGAGGTTTCGAGCTGTAGGGAGCCATGTCGAGGGAGTGTTTATCTCCTTTTTTCCCTGTTTTCTTTTTTTTTTTCCTTCTAATCCTCACTTATAATGGTATCTGGAAGTTATGGTAGTGATAGAATTGAAGAGATTGATGTATGATTATGATTAGGAATTGGGAGAGGTTTTTTTTTTTTTAGTTGGGTTCCATCCCATCGCTTTAGAATAATATGATTAATATTTTAGGTTGATTATAAGTTGAAAGAAAGTTTATTTTATTTTTATATTACCTGATTGACAAAATCTTGATCACATGCGCTCTACGATGAAGGAGCATGTGGGTGTCTTCGAAAGGCTCATTCTGGCCAGCATTTTAATTTTTAAGGCGAAAATGTGACATAAAAAAAATGAGAGAAAAAACTAACTTCTCTGGGGTCCACAATATGGTGAAACACTGGAGAACCGGGAACAGCTTAGCAGTCATGATCCAATATGTCCAAAAGGTTTATTAGACACCTGTCTAAATGACAAATCCTCATTAATCCCAAGAAGATACTTTAAAATCAAATCTGTCTATTTTAAACTTGCCACCATTTACACGTCTGTGCTTAGACTACTGACATATCATGACCAGGCAGCTGGTGGAACTGATAGTAAATAATTTATAATATGTTTAAAGGGATAGTAAAGTTAAAATTAAACTGTAAACAATACGGTCTGGGGACCTTTAAGAGGTGCGCTCATATAACTAATATATAAAAGATAAACACACAATAACTTAAAGTCCAGGATATATTCATCAAGTAAGCGAACCCTTCCAATTGTGGGTTCAAAGATAAAGGCAGCACTCCCAAATGGTAAACGATATATATGGGATCAATGTTAATACACTATTAGACGCCTCTCTTTCTTCTGTTTTTCCAGAACTTGCTACAAAATTAAACTGTAATGGATTGGATACAGCACAACATTTTAAACAGCTTTCAAATTTACTTCTATTACCCATTTTGCTTAGTTCTCTTGGTATCATTTTGTTAAAGAGTAATCCTAGATGATCTCAGGAACACACACATCTTTCAGCAGTCTTTGCAACAAGATTTATAGCAATGTTATACATATAGTAGTTGCAAACACTGCTAAAGACACATGCACACTCCTGAGATGCTATCGGCCTAGGTAAACCTAGGTTTACACTTCAACAAAGCCTAACAAGAGAACAAAGCAATTTTGATATTAGAAGAAAACTGGAAAATTGTTAAAAATTCCATGCTCTATCTGAATCATGAATGTTTAATTTTGTATGAAAGTTATAAACAACTGGCCCTTAATTAAAAGCCAGTACTTTTTTTGTCTTATATATTTTGTTGTTATTCTACTCTCTTCCAAATAACATGTTTGATTTTAATTGAGTGTTTTATAATAGTAAAACGAGATGATGAGAAACCATTAACATAAGCCTTGCCTATTGAATTTTATGGACTGTGAGATCTTTGTTGCAATTCCTTTTTTAATGTATTTATATTATATTATTATATTTGAGGCTTACAAGTTGCAGTGACTTTGATGTGTACCTGATTTATCAGGAATGAAACTAGCCCAAGATCTGTCTAAAGCATTGTTTCTCAACCGTGGCCCTCAAGTACCCCCAACAGGCCAGGTTTTTATTATAGCTGAACCAGTGCACAGATGAAATAATCAGCTGATGGGTGAGAGCAGGTTAGTAACCATGGTTACTGGTCTAAAGGATTGATTGGTCTGTTAGACAACCCATGGATCAAACATAACATACATACAACGAAACAAAGATAACGATTACTTCCCTTCAGTGGGATTCTGCCAGCCTCAGCATCTCCTGTGTCTGTATGTGAAATCGCACAGTGGAAGTGGTTGCACTTTTCTTCTTCCGGATATGACAGAACAATCTTCTCTCACAGTCTCAGAGAAAAGAAGAACTTCAAACTCCATAGATATCAAAAGGAAGATACTAGAGATCCCCACCCATTAACAGCACAGGAAAATATTCCAGTTGACATTAATAAGATATTGTTAAAAACAAGATGTCTCAGTCATTGTGTAAATATGCAAGCTCTACACGTATCGATGATAACGCACGCCTCTTTCAAGAGCTAATAAAAAAAATTAAGTCTTCTGACATTTTTTTATTACCTTTGATACTCATGGAGCTTATCCTGCCATGTCCAGGAGAGAATTCTTCAAACAAGCAGAAAAACAGCAGACTTATTGCATATGGACACGGAATCACCGACTGCCACGTCTCACCATCAGCAAAAAATCACAGACTGCCACGTCTCACCATCAGCAAAAAATCACAGACTGCCACGTCTCACCATCAGCAAAAATAAATAAGTAGATTCCAGCCTCAATTAAAAGAAAGGACTTTTGGGGGCGTGTCGAAACAGCAACCAAGATGGCTGCTTTTCTTAAAGGCTGAATACAGGAGCAGATAAAACCGCTATTTACTGCTCTGAAATCTTACAATCTGAGCTATTTTTCAATATTATTCTACAGTCCAGAAGCTACTGCTCAGAAACATATATTTATTCACCTAGATTTCAGCCCGGAAGACCTAACAGATGTGGTGCGTAGCGGAGGCCTGCTAACGGCCTCAGCCTTCATCTAGCCCTCCCCATTATCCTGCAGACACAGGACAAGCAGCTGTATAAGCTGAACATTTCCCATTACCTACCCACTTAACTGGGACTAAAGGTAACTTCACTCGAGCTATCTCTCTATTTCTTACCTGTCATGGGAGACATCACGCAACATATACAAGCCTTCTTGCTAGACTTGGAGATGGTAATACTCAGAAGCTTTGACAACCTATTACCGCCAACGCAGTATGTGAGCATGCAAACCAATAACCCTCTATCATCCTACACAGAAGTACCGCTAATTAAGAGCGGCCAGAGGCAAGATGAGGAGCGCATTAAACCTGCTTGGGAGGATCGGACCTCAGGGGATGCAGCCGATCCCCAGGAAATGATCTCTACTTATTTCATCCACCAATCCGTTGCCTTGCCTGACAAACAAGAAAATCTACAGAGCCAAATACTACACTTTTCTAACTAAGTATCCGATTGCAGTGGGCACAATTTTAGTTTGGCAGACAGACATGCAAGAGACTGCTCAGTGTTTATTTGAAGCAGATAGATACAATACAGCAGCCTCATCTCTTGAATCCTGTACCCAGACAGCTGAGAACATTGGTAGACAAGACTGGATGACACCCTTTGTCATCTTTTTGGGACAAGCGATTAGAAGGGCTGGCGTGGGATAGAGCTGCAAGGAGAGGTTGCTCTGTCTAATGGCAACCCACGTTAGAGCCGGCACTGGATAGAAGATCCTGCACAAATCAGTCTGCTTCACATTAGCAGTTTGAGACTGTCGCATTAGCGAAGTTGTGAGTATGTACTCTGCCTATTGATCTGACTCTTTGAAATCCACTTCTATATGACGGATGATGTTCCTGAGTCTTGTGAGATGTCAAAGATAAGGCACTATCCTCAGTGTTAGCCTAGAATGATTGACTATGCAATCGGATTACACTTTTAACACTGGATTTGCTGGTTTCATCTGGGAGTCTATATGTGATCAGTGTGGGGAGCAGTTTTGATCTTACAAGCTTTTGAGGCAGGGCAGATCTAGACTACAGTTGTTGATTGAGAGTTTCATTTAAAAAAAATATTTGCACTGTTTCTCTACGTTATGTTTTATCCCTTAAGATGATCTGCTCATATGCCACTGCTCTATTCCCACATCTCCATTTGACTTTTTTCCTGTGCGATCTTGCATTACAGCTAGCGCTGGAACTGTAGTAAGAGTAAATGTGTTATATACTTACAGTATCACAATATGACAATACATAGGAGATCATAATATTAGCAACTACCATATTTGTCAAAGGGTTTATAAGTTTGACTAAGTGCTCTGCAGCTTATCCTATTCGATATTGACCTATTCATATAACTGTTTTTCTCTCCCATTTACGTAATGATAATATTACCTTAGTTTATCACATATCAGGGTAATTCATATTTTGACCACTAGATGGCCATAACGATTTAGCAGATGGAGCCATGATAATCTCACGTTTTTTTTTCTTTAGTCTTTAGAGGTATATTCTTACTTATAGTGGACACTTATGCTCCCATGGTGCAGTCCTTCCATACATCTTAAATGTCAGTTCTTGTTTAATAGCTACAAGCCACAAAAACATATATCTTAATTTTTAGGCTTAGAGATCAGACAAGCTAGTACACTATAGATACCAGTGGAAGTGTTTAAGAAGAGTAGTTGCTATTCCATTAGGTCTATACTCTCCTCACATTTCTTAAACGACTAATTGTGAGGGATACCTACTATTGGGCTTACTGCTATGGAGGGTTACAAACTAAACAGCTCACATATTCTTGGAAAGTCTGACTGGCTCTGAGGTGTAGTTAAGGCTATAAATGTGTCCCTTACCCATTTTCACTCCTAGCACCCCAAAATATGTGGGGAGGGGGGTTATTTGAAGATTAGGAGTGGGCTAGAATATAAGAAGCCTAGGTCAGAGATTCATTGAAGTAGCCAGCTGCCTATTAGCCATTTTCTTTGCTGAGATCATGTGTGCTTATATTTTGTGTGTTAACATGTCTAGTACCATTGATAATCTGCTAATGTTGGTGTAATTTTGGACAAAACTATTACTAACAACTGTGTATTTTTTACATCTGTTCCTTGTATTCTGAAATTCATATTTCACTTTAGGCAAGCTAGTATAGTTTAACGGTCAAATAAGTTAGCATGTCTTGAAATCTAAACTACTCAAAGCACTTTAAAGATAGCTACAACATGTAAGCTAACATCTTTCTTGCTTGATAATTATTTCCAAGTTTATTCCCTACCTATTTGAATGTATATAGTTCAGCTACATTAAACTTTGATATCCTCCATTGCTCAGTAATGTTAGTGCTAAAGGTCCAAAAGAGGACTAAATGAATAATGGAGGATTAATACAGCAAATATTGAACACAGATAGTCGTTACCACAAACTTATAGTAAAATGAGGTTCTTTAGTTGAGACCCAAGAGTGGTCTCCTTATGTTTGAGAATTGCCTACTGATGTTGTTTATTTTCGTGTCTCTGATGGGTCCAAAAGTGGCCTCATGATTTCTATAGTAGGCATAAAATGTCATTGGCTAACAATTTGTATTCTAAGATCAGATATGTCATATAACATGTACTGGACATTCATTCTGATCTTTGCTAGATATGTAACTGGAAAATATTTTGATTCAAACTGTTCACATATATTTTATGCTTGTATGCCTTATTTTGAACCTTAATAAAAAAATATTTAAAAAGAAAAAAGAAAAAAAGAAAGGACTTTTATTATTTCTTTACAGAGTCCATAAGAGTAAATTACAACATTTCAGGCCTACTATAGGCCCTTAGTCATGTACAACCCCAATTCCCGAAAAAGTTGGGACAGTATGGAAAATGCAAAAAAACACAAAGAAAAAGAGTAATTTTAAAATTCAATTCACCTTGTACTATATTGAAAACATATTAACAAATGATTTGATGTTTTATTTTGTGAATTTAATGTTTTTTTGAAAACATACACTGATTTAAAATCTGATGACTGCAACACACTCCAAAAAAGTAGGGACAGGAGCAATTTAGGACTAATAGGGATGTTAAAGTTGAAATGAGAAGGTGATGTGAAACATGTAAGGCAATCGTCTAATCATAGTATATAAGGAGCCTCCAAAAGAGGCCTAGTCCTTCAAAAGCAAGGATGGGTCGAGACTCGCCAATCTGCGAACAGATGCGTCAGCGAATAATCCAACACTTTGAGAACAACATTCCCCAAAGACAAATAGGTAGGATTTTGGGCATTTCACCTTGTACAGTGCACAATATACACAATAATCCGGTCAAATCTAAGTGCATAAAGGGCAGAGCCAAAAAAACGACTTCTGAATGCGCGTGATCTCCGATGCCTCAGATGTCAATGTCTCAAAAACCGTCATGACTCTGTAATGAATATCCTGACATGGGCTCGGGAATACTTTGGTAAACCTTTGTCAGTCAACACCATTTGCCGCTGCATCCACAGATGAAAGTTAAGGCTTTACTATGCAAAGCAGAAGCCAACATTTTAAATAGTTTTTGGAAAAAACAGCCGTAGTGTTCTCCGGGCCAAAGAGGAAAAGGACCAGTCACCATCCAAACTGTTATCAGCATCAGATCCAAAAGCCTGTGTCTGTCATGGTATGGGGGTGTTTCAGTGCACATGGCATGGGTAACTTGCTGTAAGGGAAATCTGTCAAATGAACAGAAGGATCCAATGTGCAGTTTTATCTAAAAATCTGCAAAGTGTGACAATGCAGCAATTTTATATACCACTGCCTTGTTAAGCAATTGTTCTCAGAACTGCTTTACTTACAGGCTGTGGATCTGTGATCACATAATATACGTATATATATATATATATATATATATAAAAATTTGAGGATGAGTGGAAAGACATAAAATAGGTTAACTAGGAATCAGACTCATCTAGAGTTAACCTTCTTAGATCCTGTATAACTTAGGTAAATTGGTTACAATACATTTATGCAGTAAGCATGTGATGCATAAGTTTGACATGAATGCACAAGGTTATTTCCTTATAAGAATGAGGTAGAAAAGTGTTACATTTATCTTTCATGGATTCACTAGGTAACACTCTGAGAACAGATACTTCCTGTTTGAGGTAAGAGGAGTTGACAGGAGTTACGGAATCAAGTAAATGATATTGCAGTAGACAGTTAGTGCAAAGAGCTATGCATAAAAACAAACTGCTATGCGATGCTGTAAGTACTTACAGATAAACACCGAGCAGCAGAAGACTGAACTGTGCGCTTTACACGCTCCAGCGTTTTTGACCGCGGCTCCAAGTGCAGCTGAGTGGGCGATCCAAATCCGGGAGGCAGAACAAGAGCGTGAGACACGTTAGAATGCTGACGCTTCAGGAACAGGAGTAGGCTTGAAAGTAGGAAGGTTCCAGGAGTCTGTAGAGATAGGAACAATAACAAGCAATGTGCCAAGAGGTAGTGAAGGCTTATAAAGGTGAGCTGTAATGCCTTAAAGTGACAGTACTAATTGACAGTTAGGACAATACATGACAGGTCCCCAACTCAAAGAAAACCTCCAGGTGTTCAAGGTGAGGGTCGATCCAGATTTCGCCTGTGGAACAAGGAGACCAAATGCGGTGCAGATGAAATGCCGGTTCCCAAGTATCATCTTAATGAAGGTATCCCTTCCAATGTATTAAATATTGTAGTTCACAATGGTAACATCTAGAATCGAGAACTTCAGATACTTCATATTCCGGCTGAGGTTGTATATGTTCTGGGGGTTGTAGAGTCCTTGTAGATTCTGTCCTGACTGGGTGGTATGGTTTAAGTAGCGACACATGAAAGGATGTATGTATCCTATAGGAATCTGGCAGGTCAAGCATGACGGCATTAGGGTTAATGACTCTGGTGATTGGGAATGGTCCAATGAACAGTTGGTTAAACTTCCTGGTGGATGCCAGAATTCTTAGGTTGCGAGTTGATAACCAGACTAAGTCTCCAATTTTGTATTCAGGTGCTGGATGTCTTCTGAGGTTATAGAAATGTTGCTGTTGAGTCTGGGCCTGTTTTATATTCTCCTGTAATGTCTTAAAGTTTTGTGAAATTGTGTTCACTAAATCATTAACTATGGGACATGATGTTTGGATATTTGGATTGAAATAAAAGGTTGGGTGGAACCCATAATTAGAGTAGAATGGTGACATTTGTGTGGAATTATTCCTTGCATTATTGTATGCAAACTCTGCTGTGGCCAGATGAGTTGCCCAGGAATCCTGTTGTTGGGTACAATAAATTCTGAGATATTGTTCTAGTGATTGGTTGGTTCTTTCACACTGGCCATTCGTTTGTGGATGATAGGAAGTTGTTAGTTTCCTGGTTATGTTTAATCTTGAACATAAAGCTTGCCAAAATCTAGAGGTGAACTGACTACCTCTATCTGATAAAATACAAGTTGGCAATCCATGTAGTTTGACAATATTCGTTAAAAAGAGATCTGCAGTTTGTGAAGCAGTGGACAACTTTTGAAAAGGCAAGAAATGGGCCATTTTAGTGAAGAGATCTATTACAACCAATATGGTCGTGTAAGGTAGAGATTTGGGTAATTCGACTATAAAGTCCATAGCTATTTCCTTCCAGGGACGATCTGGAACTGGTAGGGACATTAAATACACAAAAGGTTTCTTGTGCTCTTTTTTGCATTGTGTACAAGTGGTACATGTTGTTACAAACTCTTTTACTGTGTCATACATTTTTGGCCACCAGTATCTTCTGTGTAATGTATGATAGGTACGATGTATTCCAGGATGTCCATTAAGTACAGAATCGTGGGAACTTTCCAAAATATGTTGCTGTAAGGTTGGTGGAATATACAGTAAGTCACTGTGATAGTATAGACCATCTGCATGTAAGTTTAAGTCAAGTTTGTGTAGATTAGGATCTGTCTGTTGTGCTTCTTGAAGTTCTTGAACCAAAGTGGTTGTGCAAGAAATTAACCGTTCTGGTGAGATCACAGTACTTGGTTCTGTTCTATGAGTAAGTGGTGTTGTACTTCTGGAAGGAGCATCTGCTTTACCGTTACGTGATCCTGGATGATATTGAATATGAAAGTTAAACCTTAAAAATTAAAGAGTCCACCTAAGCTGTCTTGAAGATAGAGTGTGATTTGTTTGTAAATACTCCAAATTCTTGTGGTCAGTGTAAATAAGAATTGGCGTTTCTGTTCCTTCCAACAGGTGTCTCCAATGTACTAGAGCAGATTTTATAGATAGGAGTTCTTTTTCCCCTATGGGGTAATTAATCTCTGATATAGTGAGAGAACAAGAGAATTACGCAATTGGGTGAATAGGTTCGGAGAGATTCTTCCGTTGTGAAAGAATTGCTCCGATAGCAAAATCTGATGCATCTACCTCTAAGATGTATTGTAGAGTAGGATCAGGAAAATGCAGAATCAGTGCTGTTGTGAAGCTCTCTTTTAGATGATCAAATGCCTGTTGAGCATCATTAGTCCAGAGAAATGGTTTGTTCTTCCCGGTGAGTCTAGTGAGAGGTTTCAATATAGCTGAGAAGTTTTTAATGAATTTTCGATAAAAATTAGAGAAGCCCAGGAAACTCTGGAGTTCCTTAACAGACTTTGGCTGTGGCCATTAAGTGATTGCAGATACCTTAGTATCCTCCATATATATACCTTGAGCTGTGATTCTATAACCTAAGAAAGATATCTCATGTACGTGGAACATGCATTTTTCTGGATTAGCATAAAGTTGGTTTTCCCTAAGTCTGGTAAGAACTGTATGTACATGTTGCACATGTTGGGTATAGGTTTCTGAGTATATTAGGATATCATCCAAGTAGAGGATTACACACACATCCAGCATATCTCTGAACACCTCATTAATGAAATGCTGGAATGTAGCAGGGGCATTGCAGAGTCCGAATGGCATCACTTGATATTCATATAGTCCATACCTGGTACGGAAAGCATTGAGCCATTCGTCCCCTTTCCTGATACGTATCAGATTATATGCGCCCCTGAGATCCAACTTTGTGTAAATGGTAGCTTTACTAAGACGTTCTATTACTTCAGTAATTAGAAGTAACAGATATCTGTTTTTAATAGTAATCTTGTTCAGTTGCCTGTTATCTTTGTTACGCACAAAAAATATTCCAGCTGCAGCTGGGGAAGTGGAAGGTCTAATAAAACCTTTTTTCATATTATCATTATTATCATCTAAATACTGTTTTAAATGTAGCAACTCTGGCTGTGATAATGAGTATATATGACCGTATGGTATTGGTGATCCTGGCAGAATGTCAATAGGACAAACGTAAGACATATGTGGGGGTAAGGTCTCTGCTTCCTTTTTATCAAATACATCTAAAAAACATAATTTATGTAAGAACTTACCTGATAAATTCATTTCTTTCATATTGGCAAGAGTCCATGAGCTAGTGACATATGGGATATACAATCCTACCAGGAGGGGCAAAGTTTCCCAAACCTCAAAATGCCTATAAATACACCCCTCACCACACCCACAATTCAGTTTAATGAATAGCCAAGCAGTGGGGTGATAAAGAAAGGAGTAGAAAGCATCAACAAAGGAAATTTGGAAATAATTGTGCTTTATACAAAAATCATAACCACCATAAAAAAAGGGTGGGCCTCATGGACTCTTGCCAATATGAAAGAAATTAATTTATCAGGTAAGTTCTTACATAAATTATGTTTTCTTTCATGTAATTGGCAAGAGTCCATGAGCTAGTGACATATGGGATATCAATACCCAAGATGTGGAGTCTTCCACTCAAGAGTCACTAGAGAGGGAGGGAATAAAACAAGAACAGCCATTTTTCACTGAGAAAATAATCCACAACCCAAAAATAAGTTTAATTTCACTTTTGAAAAAACTTAAATCAAAAAGCAGAAGAATCAACCTGAAACAGCTGCCTGAAGAACTTTTCTACCAAAAACTGCTTCCGAAGAAGCAAATACATCAAAATGGTAGAATTTAGTAAATGTATGCAAAGAGGACCAAGTGGCTGCTTTGCAAATCTGATCGACTGAAGCTTCATTCTTAAAAGCCCATGAAGTAGAGACTGATCTAGTAGAATGAGCTCCCCAACCTGAAAGACTTGCATCTGTTGTGATCACAGTCCAGGTTGGGCGAACAAAAGAAGCCCCTTGAACCAAACAATGGTGATCTATCCACCATGTCAGAGAGTGTCGTACATTGGGATTCAAGGATATTAATTGTGATATCTTTGTATAATCCCTGCACCATTGATTCAGCATACAAAGCTGTAGAGGTCTCATGTGAAAACGAGCAAAGGGGATTGCGTCCGATGCTGCTAGTCATGAGACCTAAAACTTCCATGCACATAGCCACTGAAGGGAATGACTGAGACTGAAGGCGCCGGCAGGCTGCAACCAATTTTAAACGTCTCTTGTCTGTTAGAGACAGAGTCATGGACACTGAATCTATCTGGAAACCTAAAAAGGTGACCCTTGTCTGAGGAATCAAGAAACTTTTTGGTAAATTGATCCTCCAACCATGTTTCCGAAGAAACAACACTAGTTGATTTGTGTGAGATTCTGCAGTATGTAAAGACTGAGCTAGTACCAAGATATTATCCAAATAAGGAAACACCGCAATACCCTGTTCTCTGATTACAGATAGTAGGGCACCCAGAACCTTTGAAAAGATTCTTGGAGCTGTTGCTAGGCCAAATGGAAGAGCGACAAATTGGTAATGCTTGTCTAGAAAAGAGAATCTCAGAAACTGATAGTGTTCTGGATGAATCGGAATATGAAGGTATGCATCCTGCAAGTCTATTGTGGACATATAATGTCCTTGCTGAACAAAAGGCAGAATAGTCCTTATAGTCACCATCTTGAAAGTTGGTACTCTTACATAACGATTCAAAATTTTCAGATTCAGAACTGGTCTGAACAAATTTTCTTTCTTTGGTATAATGAATAGGTTTGAATAAAACCCCAAACCTTGTTCCTGAAGAGGAACTGGCATGATTACCCATGAAGACTCCAGGTCTGAAACCAGTGGCGGCTGGTGAATTTTTAAGACGGTGGTGCACAAGACCCCGCCCCTTTGAGAAAGCCCCGCCCACAGAAAACAAAACAAATTTTGCTTGTAATAAGTGCTGGTATATAACTTATATAGGTATCATTGTTATACCTACTATAGGGGATCCACTGATCTCCTAGGACCCACCACTGCCACACTATATCTAACATTTCCAGCCCCTCTCCAATTTAGCTTATCTATTTTTTATTATTTTGGGTGGGTGTTTTTAAAGGTAGATCTTGAGGACAGAAGCTATATTTCTAAGGTTTTTGGGTCCTTGGGTGCTATGAGGACCTTTGATGTTAGGGGATGTACTGGCATGATTGTGTAAGGTTAGTACACAAGATAGCAGATGAAAGGGACACATACACAGACACATACTTAGGGATACACTCACACATACATACACAAAGATATACACACACACATACATACTTAGAGATACACACACATACATACACACACACAGAGATACACAGACATACATATAGATACACATTCATACATACAAAGAAATATACAAACATACATACACAGAGATACACACACATAAATACATACATACATACACACACAGAGATACACATACAGATACACACACATACATGTAGAGGTACACACATACATACATAGATGCACAGAGATAGGCACCAACACATGCTGCACATATATAGGCAGACATACACATATATATGCAGGGACATGCATGGTAATATTTTATTTTTTAAATACTCATGGGACTTTTCTTATTCTAAACTTGAGGTCCAGTCCAGCTCATTTAAATGTTCATAAATGTTCTTAAATGGAAGTGTATTAATAATTTGAGTTAACCCTTCTTTGTGCCACAGTACATATACAGTATATTTAGAATTTTGTTAGAGGCAGAGCATAAGAATTTCTAGGAACTAACTCACAGTCAGACTGACCTTTATGATCACATAGTTGTTCCTTCAAGTGCTGTGTGCAGTAGAGTTGTAAATTTAAACCGGAGTCCTCCTCTCCCTCATGACCTCCTGCCCTGCAGCATGCATAGGACAACACTGACTGATTCACAATTTAACCCCATGGCTACCAAAAAGGGCTGCAATACACTGCTCAGGAATAAACTGCAGTCCTTTCTAGGAGCCAGGGAGTTAAATGGTGTTCCTTATGTTACGGAGCTTTTTTTTTTTTAGGTAATTCAAGGCAGGGTCAAGGGTGAAGTGTTTTCCGGGTCCCACAATTAACATCACAATCCCTGACAGGCTTAGCTTAAACATGTAATGTGAGGTAGTAGGAGACAGACACTTAGAACAAGTTTCACAGTGACACGCTGTTATTAACTTCATTGTTCCACAGACTGGCTGCAGTTATGCTTTACATAAGTAGCTAAATAAGAGCTTGACACACACATTTCATTTTGATGTTCACTTCTAAACTAGTTCTCTGAGCTCTCTCTGTTTTAATTCTATAAAACATATTTAACTGAAGTCTGAAGGGATGACTTGTCTCCTGCAGCCCACCGGCTCCTTCACTTGCCTTGCCTGAGAGACATCGCCTCAGTCTCCACAAACTGCTATGCTCAGCCTGCTGCAGTGCTGGGGCTGCCGCCTCTAAATGGGCAGTTAAAATTATGTGCGTGCCGTGTGTGAGTAGCTGGTGAAGCTGATCAGCCAGGAGACATGATGCTGTCATGCTGATAATGATGGTGGCCTCAGTTGCCACACGCAATAAGTGGTTCGCCTGCCCCTGCCCCTCTCTGCTCAACGGCTATCTCCTCAATGAGAATTTCGCGCCGTTGAGGGGGAGGAGACTTGTGGGAGCGGTCACATGACGCTACTACAGCGTATCAGAGGCGAGACTCAGCCATCAGGCAGACTGTGGGAGGAGCCAGAGCACAGGCTGAAGTCAGCTCGCACACTTCAGCCTGTGCGAATAGGGCTCTATTAGCGGTGCCGGTCTGGGAGGAGATACGCCTGCACAGTGATGCATAGAGATCACTGTGCAGGATAGGGTTTTGCTTGATCGCACGTGCGATCAGTGTCTGGCACTCTGGTGACTTGTGCGCGCACTCGTGCAGTGAGAGCAGCCCATAGACAGTTTACATCCGCCTGGTCCTAGCTCCCTCCTGCTTCAATCTACAGTGAGTCTACAACTATATTAATGGTGGTACCGGTCCTACAGGCTGAGGCTACAGTAAGAGGCTACAGTAACAAAACAGAGACCAGTCTACACAGCACTAAATATTATAATAAATAATAACACACACACACTAATAAAAAAAAAAAATTAAACAAAAAAATTAAATTTTTTTTTTTTTTTGCTGATTTTTTTTTTTTGGCTCAATTTTTTTCCCCTCCTTGCCCCCTGGGGGGTTCACGTGCGAATGTGCACAACTGGAGGAGCCTCCACTGTCTGAAACACACTTCAGAAAAGCCTGAGCTTTTACTGGATTTACAGGAATGTGTGAGAGAAAAAATCTTCTCACAGGAGGTCTTACTTTGAATCCTATTCGATACCCTTGAGAGACAATGCTCTGAATCCAATGATTTTGGACAGATTTTATCCAAAAATCCTTGAAAAACCTTAATCTGCCCCCTACCAGCTGAGCTGGAATGAGGGCCGCACCTTCATGCGGACTTAGGGGCAGACTTTGGTTTCCTAAATGGCTTGGATTTATTCCAATTTGAGGAAGGCTTCCAACTGGAAGCAGATTCCTTGGGAGGAGGATTGAGTTTTGTTCCTTATTCTGACGAAAGGAACGAAAACGGTTAGAAGCCTTAGATTTACCCTTAGGTTTTTTTTATCCTTAGGCAAAAAAACTCCTTTTCCTCCAGTGATAGTTGAAATAATAGAATCCAACTGAGAACCAAATAAATTATTACCTTGGAAAGAAAGAGATAGTAATCTAGATTTAGATGTCATATCAGCATTCCAATATTTAAGCCACAAAGCTCTTCTAGCTAATACAGCTAAAGAGATGGATCTAACATCAATTTTGATAATATCAAAAATGGCATCACAAATAAAATCATTAGCATGTTGCAGTAAGCGAACAATGCTAGATATGTCAGAATCCAATTCATGTTGCGCTAAATTTTCCAACCAGAAAGTTGATGCAGCCGCAACATCACCCAAAGAAATAGCAGGTCTGAGAAGATGACCTGAATATAAATAGGCCTTCCTTAGATAAGATTCAAGCTTCCTATCTAAAGGATCCTTAAAGGAAGTGCTATCTTCCATAGGAATAGTGGTACGTTTAGCAAGAGAAGAAATAGCCCCATCAACTTTGGGGATCTTTTCCCAAAACTCTATAGATTTTTCTGGTAAAGGATACAATCTCTTAAACCTTGAAGAAGGAACAAAGGAAGTACCTGGCTTATTCCATTCCAAGAATGGGAAAAACACCTGGGGAAACCACAGGAGGTTTAAAAACAGCATTTAAACGTTTATTAGACTGAACGTCAATAGGACTGGTTACCTCAATATCCAAAGTAATTAACACTTCTTTTAATAAAGAACGCATATACTCTATTTTAAATAAATAAGTAGATTTGTCAGTGTCAATATCTGAGGAAGGATCTTCTGTTTCAGATAGATCCTCAGCAGAAGAGGATGAATTATTATGTTGTTGGTCATTTGAAATTTCATCAGCTAAATGAGAAGTTTTAAAAGACCTTTTACGTTTATTAGAAGGTGGAAATGCAGACAAAGCCTTCATAATAGATTCAGAAACAAATTTACAGGTATATCATGCACATTAGAAGTTGAAGGAACTGAAACTGGCAATGTACTATTACTGATAGAAACACTATCTGCATGTAAAAGTTTATCATGACAACTATTACAAATGACATTCGGTTAAATAATTAATACAATTTTGCAACAAATGCACTTAGCTTTGGTAGAACCGATGTCAGGCAGCAATGTTCCAGCAGAAACTTCAGAGACAGGATCGGATTTTGACATCTTGCTCAATGTAAAAGAAAAAACAACATATAAAGCAAAATTATCTATTTCCATAAATGACAGTTTCAGGAATGGGAAAAAATGCAAAAGCATAGGCCTCTTGATAGAGAAGAAAGCAGGAGGCAAACATGAATGGGGTATTGAAATAATGAAAAAAATTGGCGCCAAGTATGACGCACAATGTAACGTAAACTTTTTTGGCGCCAAAAAATGACCGGAAATGACACACTTGCGTCACTAATGACGCCGCCGTGTGAAAAGGTCTCGACTTCACGTATGATGCCGGAAATGACGAAGTTGCGTCAAAAACGTAATTTCCCGCGCCAAAAAAAGTTTGCGCCAAAAATAACGCAATAAAGTCTAACATTTGACGCACCCGCGGGCCTAATACCCGCAAATGCAAAGTAGTCAAAATTGAAAAAGACTAAACCCCAGGTAAGAAACAAATTTCTTAAAGTGTTTATATTCCCAAATATGAAACTGACAGTCTGCAGACTCATGGCAAATATAAGTACAATACATATATTTAGAACTTTATATAATTTGCATAAAGTGTCAAACCATAGCTGAGAGTGTCTTAAGTAATAAAAACATACTTACCAAAAGACACCCATCCACATATAGCAGATAGCCAAACCAGTACTAAAACAGTTCTTTAGTAGAGGTAATGGTAAATTTGAGAGTATATCGTCGATCTGAAAAGGGAGGTAGGAGATGAATCTCTATGACCGATAACAGAGAACCCATGAAAAAGACCCCCGTTAGGGAAATCATCGTATTCAATAGATGATACTCCCTTCACGTCCCTCTGACATTCGCTGTACTCCGAGAGGAATCGGGCTTCAACAATGCTGAGAAGCACATATAAACGTAGAAATCTTAGCACAAACTTACTTCACCACCTCCATAGGAGGCAAAGTTTGTAAAACTGAATTGTGGGTGTGGTGAGGGGTGTATTTATAGGCATTTTGAGGTTTGGGAAACTTTGCCCCTCCTGGTAGGATTGTATATCCCATATGTCACTAGCTCATGGACTCTTGCCAATTACATGAAAGAAATTGAGAATACTCTGTGGGTATTGTGGGTGAAGTAAGCCCTGAATCAGTGCAACTCTGGGTTGTGGCTGTAATGTGGAAACAGGTATCCCTGCAAAATTTAGAAGTAAAATGAGTTGTTAAAGTGGACCAATCAATGTTTGGCTGATGTAATTGTAACCATCTGATTCCTAAAATGATTGGGAACAAAGGTGAAGGTGTAATATAAAAGCTAAGGTATTCACTATGTCCCTCTGGTGTTGTAACTTTTATGGGAATTGTATGGTGTGTTATAGGTCCATTAACTATTTGAGTGCCATCGAATACACGCAAGACATATGGGTTTTGTTTTTTTATAATTGGTATTTTATTATTTTTGACAATTGTAGTATCAATGAAGTTGCTTGATGCCCCAGAATCAATAAGTGCCTTCGAGGTTATCTCTCTTGTAGGCCACTGCAAAGAAACAGAAAGTTGACAATGAACAAAGTTTTTTGCTGAGAGGTGGTTATTCAGTTGTGTTTGATAAATCTTACCTTTTTTGTTTTTGATAAGACTTGGACAATCTTTAACCGCGTGTTCTTTAGATGCACAATATAAACATAAGTTGCTATCTTTTCTTCATTCTTTTTCTTCTGGAGTCAAGGGTCCCCTTAGAACACCAATTTCCATTGGCTCTTCTGATGGTTTGGAGGGCTGGAATGAAGTTGGATAGGATTTTCTAGTATAAGATTCAGTTCCATATTTTTCTTTCTTGCGTTCCCTGAGACGTCTGTCTATGTTGACTGAAAGAGACATCAAGTTATCCAGACTATTAGGTAGATCGTTTCTGGATAACTCATGTTTCAGGGCGTCAAATAGTCCCAACCTGAACTGATTGCGGAGTGATATCTCATTCCATTGTGCATCTTTTGAAACTCTTTTGAACTCGGCTATATAATCTTCTACAGGCCTTTTTCCTTGCCTTAGAGCTCTCATTGTATTTTCAGAGGTTAGTTGCTTACAAGGGTCGTCATACAATAAAGCCATTGCATGGAAAAAAGCCTCCAAATTCTCTAGTATTGGATCATTTTGTTCAAAATAAACATTAGCCCAGGTTCTTGGTTCAGCCCTTAAGAACGAAATTACAGTCAAAACCTTTTGTTTGTCAGAGCTATAAGTTTTTGGCTTCATAGTGAAGAGTAAGTAGCATGAGTTCTTAAAGTCTCTAAACTGACTTCTGTCACCAAAAATTTCTCAGGTAATGACACCACTGGTTCATTGATAGAATCTACGGTTAGCTGTTTAGGTGCATCTGTATCTTTAATAATTTTTTTAAGGGTCTGATTTTCCATCTGTAACTCCCTTAATCCCTGGGAAAGCTGATCAACTCTCTGAGAGAGGTTATAAACATGGGTAGACAAATCTGCTTGATCCATTTTTTATGGCTTGTTATTTCTGTAAGGGAAATCTGTCAAATGAACAGAAGGATCAAATGTGCAGTTTTATCTAAAAGTGAAATGATATTTTATGAAAAAGTAACAATTACTAACACTTATACTTATAATTAGGTTGTGTGACAAAGTTTCTACCTTGCAAAGTTCTTTCTGCAAAGTGTGACAATGCAACAATTTTATATACCACTGACTTGTTAAGCAATTGTTCTCAGAACTGCTTTACTTACAGGCTGTGGATCTGTGATCACATAATATACGTATATATATATATATATAGGCTTCAAAGTAGTGCACTCTCACTTGCCAACCCAGACACAGACCAGGGTGCCTAACGGAATGTACAGTCTGAATAGGAATAAGCACTCTCTGGATTTCAAATCAACAAATATTTATTCGGCAGTGACGTTTCGGGGCATTCAGTCTGAGGAAGGGGTGAATGCCCCGAAACGTCACTGCCGAATAAATATTTGTTGATTTGAAATCCAGAGAGTGCTTATTCCTATTCAGACTATATATATATATATATATATATATATATATATATATATATATATATATATATATATATATATATATGAATTTGAGGATGAGTGGAAAGAATGAAAGTTCAGACATAAAATAGGTTAACTAGGAATCAGACTCATCTAGAGTTAACTTCTTAGATCCTGTATAACTTAGGTAAATTGGTTACAATACATTTATGCAGTAAGTATGTGATGCATAAGTTTGACATGAATACACAAGGTTATTTCTTTATAAGAATGCGGTAGAAAAGTGTTACATTTATCTTTCATGGATTCACTAGGTAACACTCTGAGAACGGATACTTCCTGTTTGAGGTAAGAGGAGTTGACAGGAGTTACGAAATCAAGTAAATGATATTGCAGTAGACAGTTAGTGCAAAGAGCTATGCATAAAAACAAACTGCTATGCGATGCTGTAAGTACTTACAGATAAACACCGAGCAGCAGAAGACTGAACTGTGCGCTTTACATGCTCCAGTGTGTTTGACCGCGGCTCCAAGTGCAGCTGAGTGGGCGGTCCAAATCCGGGAGGCAGAACAAGAGCGTGAGACACGTTAGAATGCTGACGCTTCAGGAACAGGAGTAGGCTTGAAAGTAGGAGGGTTCCAGGAGTCCGTAGAGATAGGAACAATAACAAGCAATGTGCTAAGAGGTAGTGAAAGCTTATAAAGGTGAGCTGTAACGCCTTAAAGTGACAGTACTAATTCACAGTTAGGACAATACATGACACTTGCACATCTGTGAGGGCACCATTAAAGGGACACTCAAGTCAAAATTAAACTTTCATTATTCAGATAGAGCATGCAATTCCAAACAACTTACCAATTTACTTCCATTAACAAAGTGTGCACAATCTTTTTATATTTAAACTTTTTGAGTCACCAGCTCCTACTGAGCATGTGCAAGAATACACAGCTGATGGCTGTCATATGGTATGTATATGCATTTGTGATTGGCTGATGGCTGTCACATGGTACAGGGGACGTGTAAATAGACATAACTTTTAAAATTGTAAGAAAAAAAATCTACTACTCATTTGAAGTTCAGACTAAGTGCTATTGCTTTGTCTTGTTATCATGCATATCTACTGTAGTTACTGGTCCTTTAATGCAGAAAGATATGTGTACATTTTGGAGCAACACATGCTACCATCCAGACGTTGTCTTTTCCAGGGACGTCCCTGCATTTTCCAGCAGGACAACACCAAACCACATTCTGCCCGGATTACAAGCACATGGTTGCGTAAGCAGAGAGTGTGGGTGCTAGCATGGCCTGCCTGCAGTACTGACCTGTCTCCAATTGATAATGTGTGGTGCATTATGAAGTGCAAAATAAGGCAATGAAGGGCCCGTACAGTTGCGCAGCTGAAGACTTGCATAATGGATGAATAGGAGAAAATTCTGCTTGCTAAACTTAACCAACTGGTGTCTTCAGTGCCCAAGTGCTTTATAAGTGTTATTAAAAGAAAAGGTGATGTTACACAGTGGTAAACAGTCGACTGTCCCAACTTTTTTGGAGTGTGTTGCAGTCATCAGATTTAAATTAAGTGTATATTTTCAAAAATACATTAAATTCAAAAGTAAAACATCAAATAATGTGTTTATAATGTCTTTTTAATACAGTACAGGGTAAACTGAATTTTCAAATGACTCTTTTTGTTTGTTTGCTTGCATTTTCCATACCGTCCCAACTTTTTCGGAATCAGGGCTGTATTTTACTTTACTTCTATGGACCCTGTAAAGAAATAATAAATATCCAGGAGAGGAAACCACTTTGCCATGGTTTAAACATAGCTCACCCAGTGCACAGACAACTTACACAGAACCAGCAATGACTGGATGACATAAAATGTTACGCTGCTTGTCTCATTCCCTGGTAGTATATAAAGTTTAATCTCATTTAAAAAGAAGAATAGACGTATGTGTGTTACACTCATTTCCCCCTTTACTGGAAATATGAAGGATAATAAGTAAATTAGATTTAACTTTCTTTTTGCTAGTGAAAAGACTCTCTGCACAGGACAGAGCTTTATTGTAAGTAAGTCTGCCTGGCATTGATTTAGCAGCCTCTGATTTCTTTGTGTATCAGGGTGATAAATACATAACCCATAACTCCTTGATTTTATTGTGGCACAAACACAAAACCTAACGTTGTGCCTCTGGCAAACAAACAGCAGGACACCCTAACATTTTCTTTCATGATTTGGATAGAACATACAATTTTAAACAACTTTTCTGTTTACTTCTTTTATCAAATTTGCTTCATTCTCTTGTTGTCCTTTGTGGAAGGAACATCATTGCATTACTGGCAGCAAGATGAACACATCTATTTAGCGAATCACAAGAGACAAATGTGTGCAGGCACCAATCAGCAGCTAGCTCCCACTAGTGTAGGATATGTACGTATTCTTTTTTCGATAAGGTATACCAAGATAAAGCACATTGAAAATAGAAGTAAATTTAAAAGTGTCTTAATAATAACATGCTCTATCTGACTCATGCAAGTTTAATTTTGTCTTCGCTATCCCTTTAACATAACTATAAAATGGGAAGTTAGGATTACTCAGTAAACATTTCTGAAAAATATTCAGTATTTTTCATTCTTAAAGGGTGTTAGGTGTCCCCTTCAGGGGGTAAGTGTCAGTGCAGGCCAAAGCCTGGGGCCTAGTGTACCACCTGAGGCATATGTAGATTACCTGATAAGGGCCCCTTAGAATGACTCAGACCACGCAGCATTATGATCGAAAGCCAATTCTGTTTATTGCACAGTGCAAGCCTTTCTTATAGTGACATACAAGGTTAAGGGGATGACACGTTAGGACCGCGTCATCTTACACAGTTATACAGAGCAATTTACAAGGAAAAACTGGAACATGAGTTTCTCATAACAATATTTACAGAGTCATAACAAACTACCATCTGCAGAGACAACCGAGTGTCTAAAGCCTCTTGTTTACATTATCTTATTCTATCTTACTTCTAGGCATTAGGCCAGGGTACATTGGCAAGGCCGAATAGCTAAAGAAACTCATAACATGCATATAATTCTCACTGCATAATACCCCAGTATAATAAAGTCTATTCATTACAAAATGGCTGCGAAGAACAAGATGGCTGTCATCAGGTTCATATTACCCCTAACATACCATCCTTTTATTCTAACAGAATAACATAAAAATAGACAGGCATAGAAAATTAGTAAAGCCTTACTAAAGAGAAAAATATTCCTATGTCGTGATATACTTTTATAGACTAATTGTCACTGCATATAGGTACAGTCCCTCCAATACCTTCCATCTATCCTCCAGCCTTCCCAGAACTACCGGTCTACCAGCACAGAGACCCAACCAGCCCCCATCTACCCCCAAACAACGCTGCATCTTCTATCTCTCCACCTGCATTGCTAGCACCCCCCAATATGTCCAACAGTTCCTTTTCCACAGTAAAGCATGACATAGCAACAGCACAACTGTCTCTAGGTGGCCTCTGAATACTTTAAGAACAGTCTTTGTCCATTTGAGAGCGCTGCACCTTGACACTTTGCTATAATACAGTTCTCCAACAGTTCATTTGCAGTAGGGGTGCTTATCTACGGTTCTTCCGCAGGGAGATACTGGAAATCTGATGGTTTGTTCATGGGGTAGACAAGGCAACCAGTGGATACCCATGGCAAGCAAACACTCGAGTCACAGGGAGTCTAGGAAGCAAACAGAAACAGTACAGGATGAGTACACACCGCAATACAATCACAATTATGTCCAAATAAAACGTCACTTTCATCCTATGTCATTTAGAATCAAACAAAACATTGTTGATATATAATACAACCTAAATACATTGACATTTCTCAGAGAATAATTTACAACTTCTCTATACACTTTTAACTTCTAAAAAAACATAATTTATGTAAGAACTTACCTGATAAATTCATTTCTTTCATATTAACAAGAGTCCATGAGCTAGTGACGTATGGGATATACATTCCTACCAGGAGGGGCAAAGTTTCCCAAACCTTAAAATGCCTATAAATACACCCCTCACCACACCCACAAATCAGTTTAACGAATAGCCAAGAAGTGGGGTGATAAGAAAAAAGTGCGAAGCATATAAAATAAGGAATTGGAATAATTGTGCTTTATACAAAAAAATCATAACCACCACAAAAAAGGGTGGGCCTCATGGACTCTTGTTAATATGAAAGAAATGAATTTATCAGGTAAGTTCTTACATAAATTATGTTTTCTTTCATGTAATTAACAAGAGTCCATGAGCTAGTGACGTATGGGATAATGAATACCCAAGATGTGGATCTTTCCACACAAGAGTCACTAGAGAGGGAGGGATAAAATAAAGACAGCCAATTCCTGCTGAAAATAATCCACACCCAAAATAAAGTTTAATGAAAAACATAAGCAGAAGATTCAAACCGAAACCACTGCCTGAAGTACCTTTCTACCAAAAACTGCTTCAGAAGAAGAGAATACATCAAAATGGTAGAATTTAGTAAAAGTATGCAAAGAGGACCAAGTCGCTGCTTTGCAAATCTGATCAACTGAAGCTTCATTCCTAAACGCCCAGGAAGTAGAAACTGACCTAGTAGAATGAGCTGTAATCCTCTGAGGCGGAGTTTTACCCGACTCAACATAGGCAAGATGAATTAAAGATTTCAACCAGGATGCCAAAGAAATGGCAGAAGCTTTCTGGCCTTTTCTAGAACCAGAAAAGATGACAAATAGACTAGAAGTCTTTCGGAAAGATTTAGTAGCTTCAACATAATATTTCAAAGCTCTAACAACATCCAAAGAATGTAACGATTTCTTCTTAGAATTCTTAGGATTAGGACATAATGAAGGAACCACGAATTCTCTACTAATGTTGTTGGAATTCACAACCTTAGGTAAAAATTCAAAAGAAGTTCGCAACACCGCCTTATCCTGATGAAAAATCAGAAAAGGAGACTCACAAGAAAGAGCAGATAATTCAGAAACTCTTCTGGCAGAAGAGATGGCCAAAAGGAACAAAACTTTCCAAGAAAGCAATTTAATGTCCAATGAATGCATAGGTTCAAACGGAGGAGCTTGAAGAGCTCCCAGAACCAAATTCAAACTCCATGGAGGAGAAATTGACTTAATGACAGGTTTTATACGAACCAAAGCTTGTACAAAACAATGAATATCAGGAAGAATAGCAATCTTTCTGTGAAAAAGAACAGAAAGAGCAGAGATTTGTCCTTTCAAGGAACTTGCGGACAAACCCTTATCTAAACCATCCTGAAGAAATTGTAATATTCTCGGAATTCTAAAAGAATACCAAGAAAAATGATGAGTAAGACACCAAGAAATATAAGTCTTCCAGACTCTATAATATATCTCTCTAGATACAGAATTACGAGCCTGTAACATAGTATCAATCACAGAGTCAGAGAAACCTCTTTGACTAAGAATCAAGCGTTCAATCTCCATACCTTTAAGTTTAAGGATTTCAGATCCGGATGGAAAAAAGGACCTTGCGACAGAAGGTCTGGTCTTAACGGAAGAGTCCATGGTTGGCAAGATGCCATCCGGACAAGATCCGCATACCAAAACCTGTGAGGCCATGCCGGAGCTATTAGCAGAACAAACGAGCATTCCCTCAGAATCTTGGAGATTACTCTTGGAAGAAGAACTAGAGGCGGAAAGATATAGGCAGGATGATACTTCCAAGGAAGTGATAATGCATCCACTGCCTCCGCCTGAGGATCCCGGGATCTGGACAGATACCTGGGAAGTTTCTTGTTTAGATGAGAGGCCATCAGATCTATCTCTGGAAGTCCCCACATTTGAACAATCTGAAGAAATACCTCTGGGTGAAGAGACCATTCGCCCTGATGCAACGTTTGGCGACTGAGATAATCCGCTTCCCAATTGTCTACACCTGGGATATGAACCGCAGAGATTAGACAGGAGCTGGATTCCGCCCAAACCAGAATTCGAGATACTTCTTTCATAGCCAGAGGACTGTGAGTCCCTCCTTGATGATTGATGTATGCCACAGTTGTGACATTGTCTGTCTGAAAACAAATGAACGATTCTCTCTTCAGAAGAGGCCAAAACTGATGAGCTCTGAAAATTGCACGGAGTTCCAAAATATTGATCGGTAATCTCACCTCCTGAGATTCCCAAACTCCCTGTGCCGTCAGAGATCCCCACACAGCTCCCCAACCTGTAAGACTTGCATCTGTTGAAATTACAGTCCAGGTCGGAAGAACAAAAGAAGCCCCCTGAATTAAACGATGGTGATCTGTCCACCACGTTAGAGAGTGTCGAACAATCGGTTTTAAAGATATTAATTGAGATATCTTCGTGTAATCCCTGCACCATTGGTTCAGCATACAGAGCTGAAGAGGTCGCATGTGAAAACGAGCAAAGGGGATCGTGTCCGATGCAGCAGTCATAAGACCTAGAATTTCCATGCATAAGGCTACCGAAGGGAATGATTGTGACTGAAGGTTTCGACAAGCTGTAATCAATTTTAGACGTCTCTTGTCTGTTAAAGACAGAGTCATGGACACTGAATCTATCTGGAAACCCAGAAAGGTTACCCTTGTTTGAGGAATCAAAGAACTTTTTGGTAAATTGATCCTCCAACCATGATCTTGAAGAAACAACACAAGTCGATTCATATGAGACTCTGCTAAATGTAAAGACTGAGCAAGTACCAAGATATCGTCCAAATAAGGAAATACCACAATACCCTGTTCTCTGATTACAGACAGAAGGGCACCGAGAATCTTTGTGAAAATTCTTGGAGCTGTAGCAAGGCCAAACGGTAGAGCCACAAATTGGTAATGCTTGTCTAGAAAAGAGAATCTCAGGAACTGAAAATGATCTGGATGAATCGGAATATGCAGATATGCATCCTGTAAATCTATTGTGGACATATAATTCCCTTGCTGAACAAAAGGCAATATAGTCCTTACAGTTACCATCTTGAACGTTGGTATCCTTACATAACGATTCAATAATTTTAGATCCAGAACTGGTCTGAAGGAATTCTCCTTCTTTGGTACAATGAAGAGATTTGAATAAAACCCCATCCCCTGTTCCGGAACTGGAACTGGCATAATTACTCCAGCCAACTCTAGATCTGAAACACAATTCAGAAATGCTTGAGCTTTCACTGGATTTACTGGGACACGGGAAAGAAAAAATCTCTTTGCAGGAGGTCTCATCTTGAAACCAATTCTGTACCCTTCTGAAACAATGCTCTGAATCCAAAGATTGTGAACAGAATTGATCCAAATTTCTTTGAAAAAACGTAACCTGCCCCCTACCAGCTGAACTGGAATGAGGGCCGTACCTTCATGTGAACTTAGAAGCAAGCTTTGCCTTTCTAGCAGGCTTGGATTTATTCCAGACTGGAGATGGTTTCCAAACTGAAACTGCTCCTGAGGACGAAGGATCAGGCTTTTGTTCTTTGTTGAAACGAAAGGAACGAAAATGATTGTTAGCCCTGTTTTTACCTTTAGATTTTTTATCCTGTGGTAAAAAAGTTCCTTTCCCACCAGTGACAGTTGAAATAATAGAATCCAACTGAGAACCAAATAATTTGTTTCCCTGGAAAGAAATGGAAAGTAGAGTTGATTTAGAAGCCATATCAGCATTCCAAGTCTTAAGCCATAAAGCTCTTCTGGCTAAGATAGCTAGAGACATAAACCTAACATCAACTCTAATAATATCAAAAATGGCATCACAGATAAAATTATTAGCATGCTGAAGAAGAAGAATAATATCATGAGAATCACGATTTGCTACTTGTTGCGCTAGGGTTTCCAACCAAAAAGTTGAAGCTGCAGCAACATCAGCCAATGATATAGCAGGTCTAAGAAGATTACCTGAACACAGATAAGCTTTTCTTAGAAAGGATTCAATTTTTCTATCTAAAGGATCCTTAAACGAGGTACCATCTGACGTAGGAATGGTAGTACGTTTAGCAAGGGTAGAAATAGCCCCATCAACTTTAGGGATTTTGTCCCAAAATTCTAACCTGTCAGGCGGAACAGGATATAATTGCTTAAAACGTTTAGAAGGAGTAAATGAATTACCCAATTTATCCCATTCTTTGGAAATCACTGCAGAAATAGCATTAGGAACAGGAAAAACTTCTGGAATAACCGCAGGAGCTTTAAAAACCTTATCCAAACGTATAGAATTAGTATCAAGAGGACTAGAATCCTCTATTTCTAAAGCAATTAGTACTTCTTTAAGTAAAGAGCGAATAAATTCCATCTTAAATAAATATGAAGATTTATCAGCATCAATCTCTGAGATAGAATCCTCTGAATCAGAAGAGTCCAAAGAATCAGAATGATGGTGTTCATTTAAAAATTCATCTGTAGAGAGAGAAGATTTAAAAGACTTTTTACGTTTACTAGAAGGAGAAATAACAGACAAAGCCTTCTTTATGGATTCAGAAACAAAATCTCTTATGTTATCAGGAACATTCTGCACCTTAGATGTTGAGGGAACTGCAACAGGCAATGGTACATTACTAAAGGAAATATTATCTGCTTTAACAAGTTTGTCATGACAATTATTACAAACAACAGCTGGAGGAATAGCTACCAAAAATTTACAGCAGATACACTTAGCTTTGGTAGATCCAGCAGGCAGTGATTTTCCTGTAGTATCTTCTGGCTCAGATGCAACGTGAGACATCTTGCAATATGTAAGAGAAAAAACAACATATAAAGCAAAATAGATCAAATTCCTTATAAGACAGTTTCAGGAATGGGAAAGAATGCCAAATATCAAGCTTCTAGCAACCAGAAGCAAATGAAAAATGAGACTGAAATAATGTGGAGACAAAAGCGACGCCCATATTTTTTAGCGCCAAATAAGACGCCCACATTATTTGGCGCCTAAATGCTTTTGGCGCCAAAAATGACGCCACATCCGGAACGCCGACATTTTTGGCGCAACATAACGTCAAAAAAATGACGTAACTTCCGGCGACACGTATGACGCCGGAAACGGAAAATAATTTTTGCGCCAAAAAAGTCCGCGCCAAGAATGACGCAATAAAATGAAGCATTTTCAGCCCCCGCGAGCCTAACAGCCCACAGGGAAAAAAGTCAAATTTTTGAGGTAAGAAAAATATGATAATTCAATGCATAATCCCAAATATGAAACTGACTGTCTGAAAATAAGGAAAGTTGAACATTCTGAGTCAAGGCAAATAAATGTTTGAATACATATATTTAGAACTTTATAAATAAAGTGCCCAACCATAGCTTAGAGTGTCACAAAAAATAAGACTTACTTACCCCAGGACACTCATCTACATGTTTGTAGAAAGCCAAACCAGTACTGAAACGAGAATCAGTAGAGGTAATGGTAAATATAAGAGTATATCGTTGATCTGAAAAGGGAGGTAAGAGATGAATCTCTACGACCGATAACAGAGAACCTTATGAAATAGACCCCGTAGAAGGAGATCACTGCATTCAATAGGCAATACTCTCTTCACATCCCTCTGACATTCACTGCACGCTGAGAGGAAAACCGGGCTCCAACTTGCTGCGGAGCGCATATCAACGTAGAATCTAGCACAAACTTACTTCACCACCTCCCTTGGAGGCAAAGTTTGTAAAACTGATTTGTGGGTGTGGTGAGGGGTGTATTTATAGGCATTTTAAGGTTTGGGAAACTTTGCCCCTCCTGGTAGGAATGTATATCCCATACGTCACTAGCTCATGGACTCTTGTTAATTACATGAAAGAAATAAAAGAACCTTGTGTTGCTTTATTCTGGATGGCTGCTATCTATAATGCTTATAATTCTCCAACCTAAATTCTCTCACACTCCTATATGAGGAAAGCATACAAACAGAACATCATTTAAAACTACAAGCTCTTTTAAAGGTAAACACATCTTTATGGTAAGAATTACTCTCTTTGACAAACATCAGGAATGACCAAATTCACTTTGTAGATACCATACTAATTAAAAAAAGGGAAAAAATACCTTTGCTTTCATAAACTATAATTATGCTATTCCCTGAAACATTTCTCTGTATATTTACTATAAACTTCTAGCTTAGACGTGTCCTCCTTATGTTCTAAAGGGTGAAGGGTCTAAAATATTATGCTATGTTGCAGCATTTTCCTTGAACATATTTTCTTATACTCAGTGGGCCATTCAATAGGGTACAATACTGCAAAGTTCACAGTTACCTTTATCTAAAAAGTTACTATGTTAAGCACATAAACTAAAATGTGCACTAATACCAATGAAGCATATGATTTCTTAGACCAAATATGATCAATAAAAACAAAACAAATACAAGAAAATACAAAACAAGCAATATAAGGAATAGGGTTAAAACAATACTCCCCTAATTTAATTGGTTGATCCTGTAACAGCATAACAGGATTTCCATATCGAGCGGTAAGGCACAGTCCAGAGAAGGATAGTCTTTATGTCCTGAAGACACACATCAGAGAAAACAGTCATGGATTACCCAGAGTCCAGTTCTGGGGCTGGTACCAGCATGCAAAGCAAAGAATGGATCCAAAGATAGTTCAGTAACTTTTTTTACTGCAGTATGATGGTTAAAACAAGCTTGACAAAAGGTCTCTCATCTTCATCTTTTCTTTCTTTAAAGGTTTACTTGCTTTCAATCTTTAATCTTTTGAAGAGTGCACTTATGGAATTTTGCCTGTACAGATTTTACCTAAATAAGAAAACTCAAAAATAATTCAGTTAGTGTGTTTCAATTTCTGAAGACAGCATACTCTCATCCTGCAAATACAAATATGTTAAGAACAAAATAGAAAAATAAAACATTTTAGGCCTCTGAAATATGAGAGCAAGATACAACACAGAAAGACAATAAAAAGATCTAATCCACTAGGGAGGGGGAAAAAAAGGAGTGGGGTGTGGGTGTACAGGCTACGACCGGGGTGGCCAGCAAGGTAGATGCTTTTCCGTGGCCAGATTCCCAATGAAGGAAAGTTCTAGACAATCCTAGGGACGTAGTGCACCCTGCATAGGGGTAAGACAAGGAAATTTTAGGGCACAGCTGGTGGTTAGACAATAACATTGTACAAGGAGATTCAAAACGTTTTAGGTTCACCTCCTAAAAGCAATCACCCCCATTACATAACGATATTCATCCATACTCATCAATGCTTCCCCCATGTTTGCGTGAAACATCTCATGTGACACGCAAACACAAGATAACAAGAAACTAAACGATAAATCATGCACTCCACTCATGCAGAGACAATTCTCAATAGCAAGCAAAATGAAATACACTTCACAATTCAATATGCTGTCCACAAAAGAGAAAAACATAACAAACAATGAAAACCAATCGTTCTTGTCTTACACAAAACGAAACATTAGCTGCTGACACAAATTTCAAACAACTACAATTAACTTAGAATGCAACACATATTCTGACATTCGCTGAAATGCAACACACTCAGAACATGACAAACAATTAAAAACATCCACTATGTACAAAACTTTAATATCACACAAAGAAAGCAAGCACAGCAGATGCCCAAGAAACTTAAGTTGCAGATTGCACAAATAAAATTGCGCTTATTTGGGAAAGATCAGATAACCACAGTAGCCACTGTTAAAGGGACATTCTAGGATAAATGAAAATTCATTATTCAGATAGGACTTTTAATTCTAACCAACCTTCCTAGATTAAACCAAACATAGGTAGGCTCATATGCTAATTTTTTAAACCTTGGAGGACTGCCTCTTATCACAGGCTGTATAAATCTCATTACAACACCAAGAGACAGAATACACGTAAGCCATATAAATAAAACCAAAACTGTGAACAGATAAATTAGCTAGTTATATAAATGCAGTAGAATCAGATAAACTGTGCATCATCTGTTTTAGGGGTGTTTATTTCTAGACACCTTATAGACCACGGCTTAACTGTTAAGCAGCAATCAAAGTCATTGCAATAATAGTGGTAGACTAGTTAATAACCAAATAACTATATATTTTAAAGTGTCACTGAAATCACTTCATTAAATAATATCTCATTTATTTATTGAACGCAGTGGGGGTTATTTTAAATAACAAAGAGTTATATCTGTGAGATACAGTTTGACAGCCACAGAAATAAAATTATCATTTTTTAAGCTATATTCTATGACAGAATATAATATAAATACTTGTTTCTTTGTAGTGAGCAATTTATAGTTATCATTTTTTATAACATAGAACACCAGTACTGCCGCTTTAAATGTACAGTGCAAATTGTTCTCTCTGTAACAAAGCCAAACACAAGAGAGAAACTTCTTTTCTTTTTTTTTTTTTTTTAAAGAAAACCAAAACATGCACAGTGTTATCAGTCTTTCTCAAGGATAGTGAGGCAAGCTCAAAGTTTCATTTCTACTTAAAGGAGAAACACTGTTTACTGCTTAAAAATATAAAATTCACACTAAAACTTGATAAATGCTAATTAGTTTAACCACAACAAAATTATTGGATTTAACGTTGTATATAATTTGATATTCCCCATTCTGCAGCTCTCCAGCCAAATATAACAACCGTATATAACACAAAAATAAGCTTTCTACAAAAGAATACTAATACAATTTCCCCTTTAAATTATTCCCAATGATCCTTATAATAAAAAAAATGCATACTAACGTTCATTAAATAGCCTAAACAAGCATAAAACAGCATAAGAACGCACTCACAGTGGGATGCAGGCTAATTAAAGGGACATTTTAACCAAACGCAAAAATAATCTTTAATTGAAACTGCTTACATAGTGAAATATACTAGTGTTAGGCTTACAGTAAACCTCATCGTCTTTTATGTAAATATTCCCTTAAATTCTCAGATGTTATACCAGTTTTCCTGTATCCCTTTAAATATTTTCTCTCCTGTTTTTTCTGGTTTTTTTTTTCTTTTCTGTCCTCTAGTCTCACGGATCCCTACACTAAAATTGTAGACAACTTATCACTTCAGTTTGCATTACAGAGAGAATTAAGTTATGCTGCAAAAAAATATCTGCTATCTGAACAGCAAATTTAAAATAAATATATACAAAGAAAGGTCTCTAAAAATATATTTAGCAAAATACTAATACAGGGTTATTGCACTGGTTCTTTAAATAAGAAAATTACAATTTTCTATTGCTCCGTCTACGCACTGAGCTCTGATTTTCCAGACAAATATAAGATAATATGCCGCTTGTATAACAAGTCATGGACAATACATTAATAGCAACACCTTGTTACAGTGAACCGTCCCTTTAAGGACTAACCATTCATCACGCAAATTACATATGTATATCCTAACCATAATTTAGGCTGCTTGTATGATTTTCCACACCAATTTCACCTCTGTACTGTAGCATGACCTGCAGATTAATTTACTTGCAACAAAAACGGACGCCCTTTTAGAAAAACTTTCAATTACAGCCTATAAATATATTTCATTGTGTGCACCCACGCCGTGCACAGACCTTACAAATACAACATACGTTAACCCATTAATCATACCAGAAACAGTTTCATATTTACCAGAGCGTGACAAAAAATCCCACACACCATCGCACTTTCAAAGCCGTTACTTCACTTGCAAAAACAATATCATATCTTTACATGCCGAACAACAATTATCACTTAAAACTAAAACTGCATATGAATACCACATACTTAAAACATGCTGGTGACTTTAAAATACAGGTATATAAAATAACATTACCAAATATCTTCTAAAAACGTCTGATTTCCCAGCAGAGAAACAGAAGGAAACATTATTACGATACAGACACACAAGTTCATTTCATCTCGCATACCAAAGATTCACTCCCTTTTTTCCTTTCTCAGAAAAGCATCTATTTCATAGCGTACGACATACATATATATATATATATAAAAAACACTAGATTAACTTTTCACCATGTCCACAATGCATTTTTTTTCTTTCCGATTCCACGCAAAATGGCCATTTTATTTGCCTGGAATGGGATAATCATTTTCAAATAATACATTCTGTTTTTTGGTTTAAAGCAAATCTGTCATACGCATACCACAGTGAGAACCTACAGACCATCACACATTATGCATCTCAATATACACAATTTCATTTTTGTTACTGCAAGCAAACAAAAAAAATCTTACAAACGAAGCTGCTGTAACAGGTTTCTTTTCTTTTTTTTTTTTCCTTCTGATCTATGTGCGCGCTCAGTGGTGGCCCCCCTTCTTTGCCTGCTACATTCTTAAACACAGAGATTTCTCTATTTATCAAACAGCAGTACTTACTGACAGTGTTTTAAAAAAATATTTCTGTCTTTTGCAGAAACTATTAACTCTTCTTTTCTTTTACCTTATACATGCAATTTTCTCTGTGCATTCTTATCAATGAGCAGTTCCCAATTCTCAACACAATAATAGCCACAATAATAACATGCACAGCCACTTAATATTTTCTACGCACAGCATAATTTTATATAGCAGCAAAAGCAAGCATCAGATATCAACATGAGCTTCAGGTGGGTAACAAAACTCTATTATGGGAATGAATATGGGAAACTTTAACAGACGTGAGACTCACTCACTCACTGCCACCTTGCCCGGGGGAGTTTTATCTTAAAAAAATCCTCCCGTCAACTGGCATTCATATATTTCTTGCGCGCTTATCACCGACAGGACTCACAATACCTGTCGTGTCCCAGCACAGGACTGATTACCTGTCTGGAGGGGTATCACAACTGCCGGCAGGACTTTAACCTCCGCAAACCTGTGCTTCAACCACAGGAACCCCTTTAACCTTATATCATTATCATCAACACCTATTACCAGACTAAATTTAGGTTCAAATTCACAGAAAGAAAGCATGGTAAAAGCACTCATAGTTACTCCCTGCGAATCCCACTTCTGACACCAAAACTGTTAGGTGTCCCCTTCAGGGGGTAAGTGTCAGTGCAGGCCAAAGCCTGGGGCCTAGTGTACCACCTGAGGCATATGTAGATTACCTGATAAGGGCCCCTTAGAATGACTCAGACCACGCAGCATTATGATCGAAAGCCAATTCTGTTTATTGCACAGTGCAAGCCTTTCTTATAGTGACATACAGGGTTAAGGGGATGACACGTTAGGACCGCGTCATCTTACACAGTTATACAGAGCAATTTACAAGGAAAAACTGGAACATGAGTTTCTCATAACAATATTTACAGAGTCATAACAAACTACCATCTGCAGAGACAACCGAGTGTCTAAAGCCTCTTGTTTACATTATCTTATTCTATCTTACTTCTAGGCATTAGGCCAGGGTACATTGGCAAGGCCGAATAGCTAAAGAAACTCATAACATGCATATAATTCTCACTGCATAATACCCCAGTATAATAAAGTCTATTCATTACAAAATGGCTGCGAAGAACAAGATGGCTGCCATCAGGTTCATATTACCCCTAACAAAGGGACAGTAAAGTCAAAATTAAACTTTCATGATTCAGATAGAGCATACAATTTTAAACAATTTTCCAATTTACATCTGTTATCAAACTTGCTTTGTTCTTTGGTATCCTTTGTTGAAGAGTAAATCTAGGAAGGATGATAGAAGCTTTGAAGTGTACACATGTCTTTAGCATTCTATGGCAGCAGTATTTGCAACTATTTATATCATTACTATAAACATTTTTATAAACACTGCTGCCAGATGGTTAAAGATATGTGCACACTCCTGAACTCACCTATGATTTTTCTTTAACAAAGGATACCAAGAGAACTAAGCAAATTCCATAATAGAATAAATTGGAAAGTTGTTTTAAATTTCATGCTCTGTCCAATCTATTGAAATTTAATTTTGACTTTACTGTTCCTTTAAAAAAACTACTTCCATATAGTGCTTCAAACACGTGCACGCTCTTGGAGCCTACTTGCCTGCTTTTCAACAAAGGGACCAAGAGAACCAAGTACAATTGATTATAGAAGTAAATTAGAACTTTTTGTTTTGTTAAATAGGGAACACAGCCATTTTTAGCACAATTTACAAAATTTGCAAGACATGTTCCTTCAGAAAAGGGAAACATTCTAAACTGTAAGGAGCTTTGACAAAAATGATCAATGTTTTGTATTATGTATAATTCATTGCAATATTCATTCAATATGTTATATTATAATAACTAACATTTAGAAACCCCTTGATTTGTTGGATTTAAATGAGCACATAGACCTTATTGTGTATTTAAACAATGAATTATTCAATATGCTGTGGTAAAAATCTTTTAATATTTAGAAAAAACACCATTCAAAATGTGATCACAATACTGTGACATTGAGAAAATGGCAATATTCAATTTTTTAGGTGCGAGTTAAGGAACAGCAGTCTTAAGACCACTGCTTCTTAACTTCTGTTTCCGGCGAGCCTGAAGTCTCGCACGGAAACAGGAGTATTTGGCCCCATTTGTGCCATGATAAATCGGCCCCATTGGGCGCTCCTAAAATGATGGCAACTATTTCAATGTCACAACAATTTGACCTAAACATAATAAAGACATAGGCCCATATTTATCAAGGTCTGTCGGACCTGATCCGACAGTGCGGATCAGGTCCGACAGACCTTGCTGAATACGGAGAGCAATACGCTCTCCGTATTCAGCATTGCACCAGCAGCTCACAAGAGCTTCTGGTGCAACGCCGCCCCCTGCAGACTCGCGGCCAATAGGCCGCCAGCAGGGGGTTGTCAATCAACCCGATCGGGTTGATTTACGGCGATGTCTGTCCGCCTGCTCAGAGCAGACGGACAGGTTATGGAGCAGCGGTCTTTGTGACCGCTCATTCATAACTGCCGTTTCGGAGCTTGATAAATATACCACATTGTCATTAAAAACACTCACTGGTTACTGGTTAACTTTATGACAGCTGAGTTTAAGTGTTTTTAATTAGTATGTCTTTATTCTGTTTAATAAAGTGAGAGTCTGAATAGTAATATTTAATTCACCTTGTTTTTATACAACTTTTCACCAGTTCCTACTCTTTATTATTTTGAGGGCTTAGCACTCTTTTCGTTGCTGCCTTTTTGCAACTCATGTACAGATTGATCTTCTCAGTGCAATCACCCCCTATAGGTGCATAACGTGATTTTGAATAGTAATTGCACCTATAGTATTTAAAAAAAAACCTACTGATTCTACCTTACCCATACTTCAAATATAGCTCGTCCCCCCAAAGATTATAGATGAGTGGCGATGTTGTCTCACCTTTACTGAAACTGCGATCACTATTATTTCATATGGGAGACATATCGCCACTCTTTGGAACTGAAAGGACCAGCCAACTTTATTTGAATATATCACCAGACCCACAGATTGCTAGATGGGCGAGGCCAAAAAGGCAATTTCTCATGGGTTTGATGATGCTTTGATCATCAGGGTCTAAGTGTTTTTACTTTGTCTTTTTTTTAATTATGTATTTGTTTATTATGCCATTTTACTGTATTTAGGTGTCATTTAAGAGCAAGACAAAACTTATCTGGAACAGTCCAAGCAAAGAAATAAAAGTCCTTGTCTAAAAAAAAACTGGATCTGGATATAAATCATTATCAGGTATCACCCTATGACTTGATAATCTAACCACTTTATTTTTTAAAAAGCCAAACTTTGTGAAGATAGTCTTTGAAACTATGGTGAAGACCACTCTAGTGATCTCTTAAAGTGCTGAGGTATTCTCAGAAGCCTTGAAATAAATGTTGCAACACAAGGTTGTGGACTTGTCCGTCTGTATTATAAAGAAGAAATCGAAAAATTGATAACAGCAGAGAAGCTATAACTAACTCCAGTAGATCAGGAAGACATAGTTGAGTTGACTAAGAGGGACCCAGAATCACCAGAGATGCTGCATAACTGAAACCCCTGCAGTATCATGGAAAAGAGGGGCAGCATATGCTTCCTGAACTCACCACTGTTAAGAAGTATCAACAACCTGAGCCTGTGGAACCAATTAAAAAAGGTAGGTAATTAATTAATTGGACTGGAAGCGAAAAGGTCTAATAAAAAAGGACTCACATTACTATGCAAGGGCAAGAAAGGCATCCAATGTAATTAAAATCCCTCCAATGTTTTGAAAACCAGTCCATGACCACATTTGCCTGTCCCAAAATTTGCTTTGCTAAATAGAGATAATTTGTTAGCACAAAAATGAAATAAATCCTTAATGAGGTCCAAGATCGTTGATCTTGAAAACCCCAGGTGATTGTTGTAGGTCATTTCAGTTTTGATCATTATTTATTAACTCTCCCATAACCCTGTAGCATATTATGATGCATTACAAATAAAAGATGATAATAATGATCAAAAGATAATTTGGTAAACATTTTTGTGTATCGCTATTCATAGAAATACAGGTTTTGATTTTTATACAGTTTGGAACAACAAAATTCTGAAAAAATTATCTTCACTCACACAGTGATTAAGATAGAACTTAAGTTAAACAACTTTCCAATATACTTCTATTATCAAATGATCTTCATGTTCTTGTTATACTTTGTTGAAAAGCAAGGATGGAAGCTCAGGAGTGTGCACGTGTCTTCAGCACTATATGGCAGCAGTTTTGTAACAACGTGCAAGAGCACTAGATGGCAGTCCTGTAGTGCTTCAGGCATGTGCATGCTACCTACCTAAGTATCTCTTCAACAACGAATAACATGAGAACGAAGCAAATTTGATAAGTAAATTAGATTTTTTTTTTTAAATTGTATTCTCTATCTAAATAATGAAGGAAAAATTTTGGGTTTCATACATTCAACAACTTTCTTCAAATCTGTGATTTCTATTTCTCATTTATGGTACAGTGGGAGTGAAGACATTAAACTGTCAGATACATCACAATTATTGCCTAAATAACAAAATTTATGCTTACCAGATAAATTCCTTTCTTTCCTGGCAGGGAGAGTCCACGACTTTATTTATTACTGTTGGGAATATCAACACCTGGCCACCAGGAGGAGGCAAAGACACCCCAGCCAAAGGCTATAAATATCACTCCCACTGTGAGCTGAGGCAATAGCCAACAAAAACAAAACAAAACTTTCCAGGATAAAAGCTTAAGATCAACTTAATGCATAGGCTCAAAGGAAGCCTGCTGCAGAACACGAACAACAAGATTAAGGCTCCAAGGAGGAGCAACAGGTTTAAATACAGGCCTGATTCTAGCAAGAGCTTGAACAAGTAGTAAGACAGATAGCAACTCTCACCTTGTGCTAAGGAACACCAATTTAGATAGGTACGCCACACCTTGTGGTAAATACGGCGATTAAAATATTTGTGAGCTTGAATCAGGGTATCTATGACACTATCAGAGAACCCTCTCTTAGGTAAGACTAGGCATTCAATTTCCATGCAGTCAGCCTCAGAGAATCTAGGTTTTGATGTAGGAAAGGACCTTGAATTAGAAGATCCACCCGAAAAGGCAACCTCCATGGAGAGGAGGAGGACATCTTCACCAGGGTTGCGAACCAGGTCCTGCAAGGCCAAGATGGAGCTATTCGAATTGCAGGGGCTTGCTACTGCTTGATGCGGGTGATGACTTGAGGAAGAAGAGCTAATTGTGGAATCAGATATATGAGCTTGAACCTCCATGGAACCGCTAATGCGTCCACCAATTCCGCCTGAGGATCCCTCGATCTCGACCTGTACCTGGGTAGTTTGGCATTTAGACAAGAAGCCATGAGGTCGATCTAGGGGAACCCCCCACTTGTATCTCAAAGAACACCTTGGGGTGGAAAGACCACTCCCCTGGGTGAAAAGACTGTCTGCTTAGGAAGTCTGCTTTCCAGTTGTCCACCCCTGGGATGTGGATCGCAGAAAGTATACAGTTGTGGGATTCTGCCCACTGGAGAATCCGAAACATTTCTGTCATCGCTAGGGAACATCTTGTTCCTTCCTGGTGATTTATGTAAGCAACTGAAGTTATGTTGTCTGATTGGAATCTTATATACCGGACAGAACGAAGCTGGAGCCACACCGTTAGTCCATTGAAGATGGCCCACAGCTCCAAGATTTTGATAGGAAGAACCGACTCTTCCCGAGACCAAGTCCCCTATGCCTTCCGGGGACCCCAGACTGCCCCCCAACCTGAAAGGCTGGCATCTGTAGTCACAATCTCCCAAGATGGTCTCAAGAAGCATGTGCCTTGGGACAGGTAATCTTGACAGAGCCACTAGGAGAGAGTCTCTCGTCCTCCTGTCCAGGACTATGTGTTGAGACAGGTTGGAGTGATCGCCGTTCAATTGCTTCAGCATGCATAATTGTAGAGGTCGCAGATGGAGGCAGATCAAAAGGAATAATGTCCATGGAAGACACCATGAGACCAATTACTTCCATGCACAGAGCCACCAAAGGATTTGAGGTTGCCTGAAGAGAAAGACAGGCTGCAATCAGCTTTGAACGTCTCTGATCTGTTAGTAAGATTTTCATGGAAACTGAGTCAATAATTGTTCCCAGAAAAACTACCCTGGTACTGGGAACCAGGGAACTCTTTTCTATATTGATCTTCATCCATGAGTCCGAAGGAGACACAGAAGAGACTCCGTCTGATATCCTGCCAAAGGAAAATATTGAACCAAGCTATCTTCCAGGTAAGGAGCCACAGCGATACCCTGAGATCTGGCTACCGCAAACATTTTGGGAGCAGTAGCTAAGCCAAATGGCAGAGCAATGAACTGGAAATGTTGGTCCAGAAATGCAAACCACAGGAACTGAAAATGATCCTTGTGGATCGGAACATGAAGGTATGCATCCTTCAGATCGATTGTAGTCATGAACTGACCCTCCTGGATCAAGGTAGGAATGTACCATTTTGAATATGGGAACCCTGAGGAACTTGTTGAAATATTTTAAAAGGACACTGAACCCAAAGTTTTTATTTTGTGATGCATATAGAGCATGCAATTTTAAACAACTTTCTAATATACTCCTATTATCTATTTTTCTTCATTCTCTTGCTTTATTTGAAAAAGAAGGCATCTAAGCTAAGGAGACAGTCAATTTTTTGTTTAGAACACTAAACAGCACTTGTTTATTGGTGGGTGAATTTATCCACCAATCAGCAAGAACAACCCAGGTTGTTCACCAAAAATGGGCCGGTTTTTAAACTTGCATTCTTGCTTTTCAAATAAAGATACCAAGAGAATGAAGAAAATTTGATAATAGGAGTAAATTAGAAAGTTGCTTTAAATTGCATGCTCTATCTGAATCACGAAAGAAAAACATTTGGGTTCAGTGTCCCTTTAAATCCAGGATTGGGCGAAAAATTCCCTCTATTTTGGGAACCACAAATAGGTTTGAGTAAAAACCTAGACCCCTTTCTGAGGAGGGTACCGGGACGATTAGTCCCAAAAAGGAAAGATCCTGTACACAATCTAAAAAGGCTGCCCTTTTTTCTGGTCTTGCAGACAGTCTTGAAAGGAGAAATCTGCCCCTGGGAGGACAATATTTGAGCCCTATTTTGTATCCCTGAGAGACCACATCTAAAATTATTATTATTATTATTATCAAGTATTTGCAGAGCGCCAACAGGTTCCGCAGCGCTACATGGATCCTGAGCGTCCTGAACCCAAGCCTCTAGGAAAAAGACAGTCTGCCCCCTACTCGATCCGGTTCCGGATTGGGGGCCGCCCCTTCATGCAGATTTGTTATCTGTGGGTTTCTTGGTCTGTTTGGAATTGTTCCAGGACTGGCTAGGTTTCCATGTACCCTTAGACTGTTCAGGCTTGGAGGAGGACTGAGTCAGCTGAGCTTTGTCTGAACGAAAAGTATGAAAATTAGAGGACTAACGACCTTTAGCTCTCGCCTTCTTATCCTGGGGAAGAAAGGAGCCCTTCCCACCTGTCACAGTGGAAATGATGAAGTCCAGGCCTGGACCGAATAAAATCTTCCCCTTGAAAAGCAAGCAAAGTAGTCTAGTCTTGGAAACCATATCTGCAGACCAAGACTTTAACTAAAGATACCTGTGTGACAGGACTGCAAAACCTGAAGACTTAGCATTCCGGCAGATAATCTGCATGTTAGCTTCACAAATGAAGGAATTGGCTATTTTAAGAGCCTTGATCAGATCATGAATCTCCTCTAGAGGAGATTTAACTTCAATTAATTCTAATAAAGTGTCACACCAATAAGTAGCAGCATCTACAATCGTGGCAACTGCTGCAGCAGGCTGAAATAGGAGACCCATGTGCTGATATATTCTGCGCACGTAACCCTCCTATTTTCTGTCCATTGGGACCTTTAAAGAGGTACTATTCTCTAGCGGAATAGTAGTACGTTTGGCGAGAGTGGAAATGGCTCCATTCACCTTAGGAATGGAGCTCCATAGTGCTGCTCTAGCGGTTGATAGGGACACGGCACCTGCTGCTCGTTGCCTAGGGGGGAGTCGGCTCCTGTCTGCGTGCAGCAGTGACATCATCTCCGTTCAGAAGCCGGTCAGGATCTCCTGCAGCGCGAATCCTGCACCTATGTAAGTTACCCTATTGCTACCTATCACTGCCCAAGTATAGGTGTTACTATTCTCTTGGGTGTTATTGTTGTTTAACTGCTGGATTGATATACTGCTGCTGAACTCTGCTTGTCTGACCCCTCTGCCTGTTTACCCCTTAACTGCTGGATTGATATACTGCTGCTGAACTCTGCGTTTCTGACCTCTCTGCCTCTTTACCCTTAACTGCTGGATTGATATACTGCTGCTGAACCGGGCCTGTCTGACTACTCTGCTTGATTAACCCCTATTGCTCTGGATAGCCTTATTGTTGCCAAACCCTGCCTGCCTGGCCATCCTAGTGGTTTACCTCTGGACTGCCTTACTGTTTCCAAACCCTGCCTGTCTGCCTGACCATCCTAGTGGTTTACCTCTGGACTGCCTTGCTGTTGCCGAACCCAGCCTGCCTGACCTTTCTGGTAGTTTACCCCTGAACTGCCTTTCTCTGATTTCCTGCCTGTTGCCGCCGTGGACTATTCTGCCTGTGGTGAGTGCCGCTTACCTCATCTAGTGAACTTTCTCTGCTCTGGAATAGTCCCTATCATTCCGGCTCGATGCCGGGATAACAAGACTACTAGTGGAGTTTGGTCTGATAGTGGAATATCCCACTAGCATTACACATAGTTAATGAGAATCAGGGACTGGAAAAAAAATTTTTAAAGATGAAGGGGAGAAATAATATCCGCCATTCGTACGGGAATTGGGAAAGGTCTCAGGAACCTTCTTAACCTTGTAGACACTATCCAACTTAGGAATCTTGGATTCATCAGGCATCTTAGTGTCAGGAACATCTAGGGTAAATAATACCTCCTTCAGTAGGCAACGGAGGTGTTCAAGTTTGCACCTGAAGTTAGATTCCTCAGGAGTAGAAGATTTTCCTTCTTAATATGAGCAGAGTCCACGGCTTCATTCCTTACTTGTGGAAAACATATACCCAAGCTTTAGAGGACACTGAATGAAACGGGAGGGTAAAAAAAAAAAGAAAAAGAGAGGCGGACCCTATTCTGAGGGTACCACAGCCTACAAAACCTTTCTTCCAAAAGCTGCTTCAGCCGAAGCAAAAAGTCAAACTTTGAAAAGTTATGTAAGGAGGACCAGGTAGCCGTCCTACAAATCTGCTCTATAGTACGTTCCAACATCTGCCTGAGCCACATCTCACACATGTCGCAGCATCATCACAATATGTACATTACGTGGAATATCCTCCCTGTTCAATAATCCCCTTCCGGAGATATTAACCCTTGATTCCATACAGATAAAAAGGAGCCACACTGTGACCCTGTGTTCATGCATTATCATATGTGTATAAATAATGAAACAATCTTACCGGAATCTATGCCATGGAACAGAACACAGCCTCTCAAGTTTGACAGTCTTGTAGCATTGCTTCTGACATGGACTTGAGTGAAAAAAAGCAGGCAGTGAAACTCGTCAACACTGATTGCTTAGGAGCTGTTAATACGAGTCTGGATGGGTTCACAGAAAGACTCTCCCTGCATCTCCAGACTCTAACATTCATCAATGCTCTCACTGAGAGGCTGACAAGACTACTTAAAACTACAGTCCCATTCTGAAGGGTAGATACCCTGCATAAGGAACTACGCCGTATCATCTGACACTTCTCTGACAACCTCCTGTGATGAAAGGCAAAGAATGACTGGGGGATGAGGGTAGTGGGGGAAGTATTTAAGCCTTTGGCTGGGGTGTCTTTGCCTCCTCCTGGTGGCCAGGTTCAGTATTTCCCACAAGTAAGGAGTGAAGCTGTGGACTCTCCTCATATTAAGAAGGAAAGAGTGTATATGCCAATTAGCCCTGATCGCCTTTCCATACCAGGCTATCTGACAGTCCCTAATAAAAAGTGATCCCTCATGAGCCAAAAAACCCTTACACAAGTGCTCTGGTTGGTGATAGGATCTAAGCAGTATATATAAAATATCCCCTATTGCTCAAAATGATAACCTCAATAACAGAGGTATTATATTGTCCCCAGATCCAGTAGAGGATTTAAATAGCAATACACTGTGATCTACAAGATAGCCCTGAATTCTTAAGGAAGCCACATAGCCCTCTAGGCATAATCCCAAAAGAATAAAGAACTTACCCTCCAGGATCTGTGCCGTGGAGCGGGCACAGCATCTGAAGGTCTGACAGAGTCTCTCCAACAAGTCTGACAGGGACTTGAGAATAAGAGAAAACAATGTAAAACACTAACACTGGTTGCCCAAGGGGGTGTTAGCACTAAATAGCTAGATAGAGGACAGAGAATGTTCCCTGCAACATCTAGTAGCTAACTTTCACCACAACTCTCACTGAGAGAATTACATGGTAACTCAATAACCCCAGTCCTCTCTTGAAGGGAAAAACATAATTTATGTAAGAACTTACCTGATAAATTAATTTCTTACATATTGGCAAGAGTCCATGAGCTAGTGACGTATGGGATATACAATCCTACCAGGAGGGGCAAAGTTTTCCAAACCTCAAAATGCTTATAAAATACACCCCTCACCACACCCACAATTCAGTTTAATGAATAGCCAAGTAGTGGGGTGATAGAAAAAGGAGTAAAAAGCATCAAAAAAAGGAACTGGAAATATAATAATAATATAATTGTGCTTTATACAAAAAAACATATCCACCATAAAAAGGGTAAATGAATTTATCAGGTAAGTTCGTACATAAATTATATTTTTTTTCATGCAATTGGCAAGAGTCCATGAGCTATTCACGTATGGGATAGTAATACCCAAGATGTGGTACTCCATAGAAGAGTCACTAGAGAGGGATGAATAAAAATAAAAACAGCCATTTTCCGCTTAAAAAATGTAAATCCACATACAAAAAAATATGTTTTTCTCATAATTGAAAAGAAAATCAAACTGAAACAACTGCCTGAAGAACTTTTCTACCAAAAACTGCTTCCGAAGAGGCAAACACATCAAAACGGTAGAATTTAGTAAATGTATGCAAACAAGACCAAGTTGCTGCTTTGCAAATCTGATCAACTGAAGCTTCATTCTAAAAAACGCCCACGAAGTGGAGACTGATCTAGTAGAATGAGCTGTGATTCTCTGAGGCGGGGTCTGACCCGACTCCAAATAAGCCTGATGAATCAAAAGCTTTAACCAGGATGCCAAGTAAATGACAGAAGCTTTCTGACCTTTCCTAGAACCAGAAAAGACAACAAATAGACTAGAAGTCTTCCTGAAATCTTTATTAGCTTCAACATAATATTTCAAAGCTCTTACAACATCCAGAGAATGTAAGGATCTCTCAAAAAAAATCTTAGGATAAGGACACAAAGAGGGAACAACAATTCCCTATTAATGTTGTTAGAATTCACAACTTTAGGTAAAAATTTAAATGAAGTCCGCAAAACTGCCTTATCCTGATGGAAAATCAGAAAAGGAGATTCACAAGAAAGAGCAGATAATTCGAAAACTCTTCTAGCATAAGAGATAGCCAAAAGGAACAACACTTTCCAAGAAAGTAGTTTAATATTCAAAGAATGCATAGGCTCAAAAGGAGGAGCCTGTAAAGCCTTCAAAACCAAATTAAGACTCCAAGGAGGAGAGATTGATTTAATGACAGGCTTGATACGGACCAAAGCCTGCACAAAACAGTGAATATCAGGAAGCTTAGCAATCTTTCTGTGAAATAAAACAGAAAGAGCAGAGATTTGTCCCTTCAAGGAACTTGCAGACAAACCTTTATCCAAACCATCCTGAAGAAACTGTAAAATTCTAGGAATTCTAAAAGAATGCCAGGAGAATTTATGTGAAGAACACCATGAAATATAAGTCTTCCAAACTCGATAATAAATCTTTCTAGAAACAGATTTACGAGCCTGTAACATAGTATCAATCACTGAGTCAGAGAAACCTCTAAGACTAAGCAGTAGGCGTTCAATTTCCATACCTTCAAATTTAACGATTTGAGATCCTGATGGAAAAAATGGTCCTTAAGACATAAGGTCTGGTCTTAAAGGAAGTGGCCAAGGTTGGCAACTGGACATCCGGACAAGATCCGCATACCAGAACCTGTGAGGCCATGCTGGTGCTACCAGAAACATAAACGATTGTTCCATGATGATCTTGGAGATCACTCTTGGAAGAAGAACTAGAGGCGGGAAGATATAAGCAGGTTGGTAAAACCAAGGAACTGCTAACGCATCCACCGACTCCGCATGAGGATCCCTGGACCTGGACAAGTACCTGGGAAGTTTCTTGTTTAGATGGGAAGCCATCAGATCTATTTCTGTAAGACCCCACATCTGAACAATCTAAAAAAACATCTGGATGGAGAGACCACTCCCCCGGATGTAAAGTCTGATGGCTGAGATAATCCGCTTCCCAATTGTCTACACCTGGGATATATACCGCAGAAATTAGACAAGAGCTGGATTCCGCCCAAGAAAGTAACCAAGATACTTCTTTCATAGCTAAGGGACTGTGAGTCCCATCCTTATGATTGACATATGCCACAGTTGTGATATTGTCTGTCTAAAAACAAATGAATGGTTCTCTCTTCAACAGAGGCCAAACCTGAAGAGCCCTGAAACTAGCACAGAGTTCTAAAATATTGATTGGTAACCTCGCCTCTTGAGATTTCCAAACCCCTTGTGCTACCAGAGATCCCCAGACAGCTCCCCAACCTGAAATACTTGCATCTGTTGTGATTACAGTCCAGGTTGGATGAACAAAAGAGGCCCCTTGAACTATCCAATGGTGATCTAACCACCAAGTCAGAGAGAGTCGAACATTGTGATTTAAGGATATTAATTGTGATATCCTTGTATAATCCCTGCACCATAGATTCAGCATACAAAGCTGAAGAGGTCTCATATGAAAACGAGCAAAGGGGATCACATCCGATGCTGCAGTCATGAGACCTAAAACTTCCATGCACATAGCCACTGAAGGGAATGATTGAGACTGAAGGTTTCGACAAGCTGAAACCAATTTTATTCATCTCTTGTCTGTTAGAGACAGAGTCATGGACACTGAATCTATCTGGAAACCTAAAAAGACTGAGTAAGTACCAAGATATCGTCTAAATAAGGAAACACCACAATACCCTGTTCTCTGATTACAGAGAGTAGGGCACCGAGAACCTTTGAAAAAATTCTTGGAGCTGTTGCTAGGCCAAATGGATGAGCATCAAATTGGTAATGCTTGTCTAGAAAAGAGAATCTCAGAAACTGATAGTGGTCTGGATGAATCGCAATATGAAGATATGCATCCTGTAAGTCTATCGTGGACATATAATGCCCTTGCTGAACAAAAGGCAGAATAGTCCTTATAGTCACCATTTTGAAAGTTGGCACTCTTACAAAATGATTAAAAATTTTCAGATACAGAACTGGCCTGAATTAATTTTCTTTCTTTGGGACAATGAATAGATTTGAATAAAACCCCAGACCCTGTTCCTGAAATGGAACTGGTATGATTACTCCTGAAAGCTCTAGATCTGAAACAAACTTCAGAAAAGCCTGAGCCTTCACTGGATTTGCTGGAACGTGTGAGAGAAAAAATATTCTCACAGGAGGTCTTACTCTGAAACCTATTCGATACCCTTTAGAGTCAATACTCTGAGTCCATTGATTTTGGACAGAATCTGCCCAAATATTTTGGAAAATTTTAATCTGTCCCCCACCAGCTGAGCTGGAATGAGGGTAGCACCTTCATGAGGACTTGGGGGCTGGCTTTGGTTTCTTAAAAGGCTTGGATTTATTCCAACTTGAAGAAGGTTTCCAATTGGAACCAGATTCTTTAAGGGAAGGATTGGCTTTCTGTTCCTTATTCTGTCGAAAAGAACGAAAACGATTAGACGCTTTAGATTTACCTTTAGATCTTTTATCCTGAGATAAAAAAACTCCCTTCCCCCCAGTGACAGTTTAAATAATTGAATCCAACTGAGAACCAAATAAATTGTTACCTTGGAAAGAAAGAGATAGTAATCTAGACTTATATACCATGTCAGCATCCAATATTTGAGCCACAAAGCTCTTCTAGCTAAAATAGCTAAAGACATAGATTTAACATCAATATTGATGATATCAAAAATAGCATCACAGATAAAATGATTAGCATGTTGAAGCAAGCGAACAATGCTAGACAAATCAGGATCTGTTTCCTGTTGCGCTAAGCTTTCCAACCAAAAAGTTGATGCAGCTGCAACATCAGCCATGGATATAGCAGGCCTAAGAATGTAGCCAGAAAATAAATAAGCTTTGCTTAGATAAGATTCAAGTTTCCTATCTAAAGGGTCCTTAAAAGAAGCACTATCTTCCATAGGAATAGTAGTACGTTTGGCAAGAGTAGAAATAGCCCCATCAACTTTGGGGATTTTTTCCCAAAACTCCAATCTAACTGCTGGCAAAGGATACAACTTTTTAAACCTAGAAGAAGGAATAAAAGAAGTACCAGGCCTATTCCATTCCTTTGAAATCATATCAGAAATAGCATCAGGAACTGGAAAAACCTCTGGTATAACCACAGGAGGTTTATAAACAGAATTTAAACATTTACTAGTTTTAGTATCAAGAGGACTAGTTTCCTCAAGATCCAAAGTAATCAACACCTCTTTTAACAAGGAACGAATATACTCCATCTTAAAGAGATAAGTAGATTTGTCAGTGTCAATATCTGAGGTAGGATCTTCTGAACCAGGTAGATCCTCATCAGAGGAGGATAATTCAGTATGTTGTCGGTCATTTGAAATTTCATCAACTTTATGAGAAGTTTTAAAATACCTTTTACGTTTATTAGAAGGCGGAATAGTAGACAAAGCCTTCTGAATCGCATCAGCAATAAAATCTTTTATATTCACAGGGATATTATTATCATCATTATTATCATTTATTTGTATAGCGACGCCAAATTCCGTAGCGCTGGATATCATGTAAATTAGATGCTGAAGGAACAACAGGTATTGTACTAGTACTGATGGAGACATTCTCTGCATGTAAAAGCTTATCATGACAACTGTTACATACTACAGCTGGAGATATAATCTCCGCTAACTTACAACAAATACACTTAGCTTTGGTAGAACTGTTATCAGGCAGCAGGGTTCCAACAGTGGTTTCTGAGACAGGATCAGATTGGGACATCTTGCAAATGTAAGAGAAAAAAACAACATATAAAGCAAAATTATCAATTTCCTTATATGGCAGTTTCAGGAATGGGACAAAAATGCAAACAGCATAGCACTCTGAGCATAAAAAAGCCAAGAGGCATATAGGAAGTGGGGTTTAAATAATTAAATTATTTGGCGCCAAGTATGACTCGCAATGCAAAATGAAATTTTTTGGTGCTAACAACATCCAGAAATGACGCAACTTGCGTCATGGCAGACACAACCTTGTGCAAGGAAACCTGGCGTCAACTAAGATGCCGGAAATGATGAATTTGCGTCACCGAACATACCTTCGCGCCAAAAAAATTATAGCACCAAGAATGACGCAATAAATATCAGCATTTTGCGACCTTGCAAGCCTAATTTTGCCTGTGAAAATTAATGAAAAAGCAGGCAATTTGAAGAAAAGACTATACCCCAGGTAAGAAAAAAATAACTTCCTAAATATGTTTCCCAATTTTGAAACTGATAGTCTGCAAAAGGAAATATACATAAACCTGACTCATGGCAAATATAAGTACAATACATATATTTAAAACTTTATATTAATACATAAAGTGCCAAACCATAGCTGAGAGTGTCTTAAGTAATGAAAACATACTTACCGAAAGACACCCATCCACATATAGCAGATAGCCAAACCAGTACTGAAACGGTTATCAGTAGAGGTAATGGAATATGAGAGTATATCGTCGATCTGAAAATGGAGGTAGGCGATGAATCTCTATGACTGATAACAGAGAACCTTTGAAAAGATTTCCTGTGAGGAAAACCATAGAATCGATAGGTGATACTCTCTTCACATCCCTCTGACAAACACTGCACTCTGAGAGGAATCAGGCTTTAAAATGCCGAGAAGCACATATCACAGAAGAAAAACAAGCACAAACTTACTTCACCACCTCCATAGGAGGCAAAGTTTGTAAAACTGAATTGTGGGTGTGGTGAGGGGTGTATTTATAGGCATTTTGAGGTTTGGGAAACTTTGCCCCTCCTGGTAGGATTGTATTTCCCATACGTCACTAGCTCATGGACTCTTGCCAATTACATGAAAGAAATACCCATTAAAAGACTATGAGGCCGAATTATCAAATGTCTGTCGGACCTGATCCGACAGTGCGGATCAGGTCCGACAGACATCGCTGAATGCGGAGAGCAATACGCTCTCCGTATTCAGCATTGCACAAGCAGCTCACAAGAGCTGCTGGTGCAACGCCGCACCCTGCAGACTCTCGGCCAATGGGCCACCAGCAGGGAGGTGTCAATCAACCCTATCGTACTCAATCAATTTGAATTGTGGCGATTCCTGTCCGCCTCATCAGAGCAGGTGGACAGGGTTATGGAGCAGCGGTCTTTAGACTGCTGCTCCATAACTTGTGTTTCTGGTGAGTCTGAAGAATCGCCAGAAACACGGGCCCTCAAGCTCCATTCGGAGCTTGATAAATGGGCCTCTATATCTAATTTCTTCTAAACACCTTCTCTGCCATCCTCCAATGACTGGGGGGGGGGATGGGGGAAGTGGGAGGGATATTTATAGCCTTTGGATGGGATGTCTTTGCCTCCTCCTGGTGGCCAGGTGTTCATATATTTCCAACAGTAATGAATGAAGTTGTGGCCTCTCCCTGCCTTTGAAAAGAAAAGAGTACAAGAGCACAATATTATATGTTTTAAATGAAGATTTTACATGTTGTAAAAAATAAGGGAGAACAATACTCTAAGAGCAGATATATAAGGGAGCCAGGGAGACTATAAAAAAAGTTTGGGCAGATAAGGGAGATACCTGGAAATAAGGGAGGGATGGCAACCCTAATTTATAGTGTTTTACCAATAGTTACCAATTTTGCCGGAATGATATTTTATAAAATGCATTAACCCTCAAACCTCAAACTTAAAAGTGCATTAGAACATTATATAAATGCACTATTGCTTGCCTGTAATTATGGGGTTAAACACACAGTTAAGTGAGCTCTAGAGTAGCAATGTACTACTGGGATCTAGCTGAACACATATGGTTAGCCAATGACAAAAGGCATAAGCATATAGCCACCAATCACCAGATAGCTGGCAGTAATGCATTGTTGTGCCTGTTTTTCGGCAAAGGGTACCAAAAGAACAAAATAAATGTAATTATATAATTAAACTGAAAATTCTCTTAAAATTGCATTCTCTATTTGAATCATCAATGTTTAATTTTGACTTTGTTGTCTCTTTAAAGGGACACTGAACCCAAATTTGTTTTCTTTCATGCTTTAGATAGAGCATGGAATTTTAAGCAACTTGCTAATTTACTCCTATTATCAATTTTTCTTCGTTCTCTTGCTATCTTTATTTTAAAAGCAGGAATGTAAATCTTAGCAGCCAGCCCATTTTAGGTTCAGCACCATGGATAGTGCTTGCTTATTGGAGGCTTACATTTACCCACCAATAAGCAAGCATAACCCAGGTTCTCAACCAAAAAACATAATTTATGTAAGAACTTACCTGATAAATTAATTTCTTTCATATTAGCAAGAGTCCATGAGCTAGTGACGTATGGGATATACATTCCTACCAGGAGGGGCAAAGTTTCCCAAACCTTAAAATGCCTATAAATACACCCCTCACCACACCCACAATTCAGTTTAACGAATAGCCAAGAAGTGGGGTGATAAAAAAGGAGCGAAAGCATCAAAAAAAATAAGGAATTGGAATAATTGTGCTTTATACAGAAAATCATAACCACCACAAAAAAAGGGTGGGCCTCATGGACTCTTGCTAATATGAAAGAAATGAATTTATCAGGTAAGTTCTTACATAAATTATGTTTTCTTTCATGTAATTAGCAAGAGTCCATGAGCTAGTGACGTATGGGATAAAATACCCAAGATGTGGAACTTCCACGCAAGAGTCACTAGAGAGGGAGGGATAAAATAAAGACAGCCAATTCCGCTGAAAAAATTAATCCACTACCCAAATCAAAAAAGTTTAAATTTTTATAATGAAAAAAAATGAAAATATAAGCAGAAGAATCAAACTGAAACAGCTGCCTGAAGTACCATTCTACCAAAACTGCTTCTAAAGAAGAGAAAACATCAAAATGGTAGAACATAGTAAAAGTATGCAAAGAAAACCAAGTCATTGCTTTGCAAACCTGATCCACAGAAGCTTCATTCTTAAAAAACCCAGGAAGTAGAAGCTTACCTAGTAGAATGAGCCATAATCCTCCGAGGCGGGAATCCACCCGACTCCAAATAAGCATGATGAATCAAAAGTTTAAGCAAGATGCCAAATAAATGGCAGAAGCCTTTTGACCTTCCTAACACCAGAAAAGATAACAAATAGACTAGAAGACTATCTGAAATCTGAATAGCTTCAAAATAAGATTTCAAAACTCTTACCATATCCAAAGAAAGTAAGAATCTTACCAAAGAAGTCTTAGGAAAAGACAATAATTCCTCCCTAATGTTGCTAGAAATAACAACTTTAGGTAAGAATTGAAATGAGGATAGCAAAAACCACCTTATCCTGATGAAAAAATCAGAAAAGGAGACTCACAAGAAAGAACAGATAATTAAAAATTGTTCTAGCTGAAGAGATGTCTAAAAAGAACAATACTTTCCATGAAAGTAAATAATGTCTAGAGAAAACATATGCTCAAATAGAAGAGCCTGTAAATCCTTTAGAACCAAATTAAAACTCCAAGGAGGAGAAATTGGCTTAATGACAGGTTTGATAAGAACCAAAGCCTGAACAAAATAATGAATAACAGGAAGGAACACTGCCTTACCCTGATAAAAAATCAGAAAAGGAGATCCACACCCAGGACACTCATCTACATATAGTAGATAGCCAAACCAGTACTGAAACGAGAATCAGTAGAGGTAATGGTATATATAAGAGTATATCGTCGATCTGAAAAGGGAGGTAAGAGATGAATCTCAACGACCGATAACAGAGAACCTATGAAATAGATCCCGTAGAAGGAGACCATGGTATTCAAATAGGCAATACTCTCTTCACATCCCTCTGACATTCACTGCACTCTGAGAGGAAAACCGGGCTCCAGCCTGCTGCGAAGCACATATCAACGAAGAATCTAGCACAAACTTACTTCACCACCTCCACGGGAGGCAAAGTTTGTAAAACTCAATTGTGGGTGTGGTGAGGGGTGTATTTATAGGCATTTTAAGGTTTGGGAAACTTTGCCCCTCCTGGTAGGAATGTATATCCCATACGTCACTAGCTCATGGACTCTTGCTAATTACATGAAAGAAATGGGCATGTGTTCTATCGAGAACTCCAATATGGCATCACTTCCGCCAGCAGATTACAATAATTGCCTCCATTGCGCATGCGGACCCTTGGGGAGAACTTATCGAATTCTCAAATAAAAGCCAGTGCGCATGCAGAATTTTTTCTGACGCTAAAAAAAGCCAGACCCTTGAGAAGAAGGTATTGAATCCTCCAAGAACAGCTGCTGCACATGCACGCATTTTCTTAGAAACGTGACACTCAACATGTAAACACCGGGCCCTTCTGCTTCTCATACAATTGTAATAAAACATTGTAAAACAGTAAAAACACAGCAAGTATCCACCGTATTTGATTTCCTTATAGTAATTTTGTGTAATTTGAGTAAAAGGAGCTCAAAGCATAGAGGTTTGCAAAAATGAAGTAGCTTAGAGAAATAAACAATCATTGCTAATAAATATTGTGAGTGCTCAGCGGTTTCGCAGCTGAATATTGTAACAAGCGAAAACGTAGTCAGCTTGACCTGAGGGTAAAGCTTGTGAGAAGCAGACGGGCCCGGTGTTTACACGTTATGTGTCATGTTTCTAAGAACTCAATACGTTTTTCTCAAGGGTCTGGCTTTTTTTAGCATTATAAAAAAATCTGCATGCGCACTATTTTTTATTGGAGAATTCGATAAGTTCTCCCCAAGGGTCACCCCTCTTTTCAGATGAAAAATCTCGGGTGCGTGCTTGCATGCGCAATGGAGGCAATTAGTGTAATCTGCTGCCGGAAGTGACATCATATTGGAGTTCTCGAAGAATTGGAGTTCTCGACAGAACACCGGCTCCTATGCATCACATACCTGCTTTTTAAATAAAAATAGCAAGAGAACGAAGAAAAATTGATAATAGGAGTAAATTAGAAAGTTGCTTATAATTGCATGCTCTGATTCATGAAAGAAAAAATATGGGTTTAGTGTCCCTTTAAACTTATAACTACCTATGGGCATAAAATTTAAAATTCAAGGCCCCAGTGTCAGGGTACAACTAATAAATAATTGTAAATAGACTTACAAGTAAGAGTAGGTAACTTAAATCTGTGAGGAAAATTTCCACCAATGCCCTTGCAGAATCAGAGCTGAATATTTTTTATTTAGAAAAAATGTTTTTTTCCATTCATACACTAAAGTTTATTAAATCAAAATTTAACCACACATACATTTAGCAGAAGCTAAAAATTAAAAACACTCCACCTAGGTTGAGCTGAGATTTTTAAATTAGTCTGAAATCAGTATCAAAGGTATCTAGCAGCAAAAATTATAGTTATAAGCTAAGCCCTTACAATCCGAGGGCTAGTTTAAATTTAAATTTTTACAAATTATTAAAGCTGCATTGTACCAGACCAACGAAGGTGAGCAAGTTAAAAGAAAAGGGAAAGACAAAGCTTATCCCAGAGGACCCCTGATGTACGTTTCACAAAAAACGCTTCCTCAGAGGGGTGTGGAGCTGCTGCAAAATGCTATATTTATGAGTCATTAAGACTCTCCTCCGATGTTTGAGTGGATGTTCCATAATTGCCAAAGTTACATTTTAATTGGCTCATATGAATGTCAGTCACCAAAGTGACTGCTGATAGGATACAATGAGAGGTAGTGGTTCTAAACGTCATGCTACGTCTGGAATGGGCGTTTTTGTTTATATTGACAATTGTTGGACAGATCTCATTGGGTGATTACATCGACCATATGTTACGCTAATATGTTTAGCTAAATGTCAGGCATATCGATGGAAAGTATAACGCAGTCCCTTATCAGATATGACCGGTTATCGTAGGTAGATAGATCGTATTAATGTATCCCTTTCACATAAACGTTGTACCTGGAGACTGCTGTTTAGCAAAGTTGCTGTCCGTTTTATTCACACCCAGATAAAGTGATTAGTACATATAAGTGCTTAATAATGTGAGTCGGCGTTCCGTCTTACCCCTTTTAATATTGGTCAGCAGCTTGCTGCAGTCGTTAATATTGAGGGGTATGATAGATCTCATCACACTACCCAAATTCTAAGGTCATTATACTTTGACCTATTTATTTAATTCACAACATTGTATACACGTCAACCTATACACTTTGTATAAGCAAAACCCATCTAGTCAATATATACACTGAATTAGGTATGTCTCACATTTGTCCCCCTTTTTGGTCACTCTCAATATGCTATATTATTTTTTAGCACGCAAGAGCACCCTGTACACACCTAAGTTTTTATTTTTTATTTTTTTCACTTTTATTTTTATCACAATACTTCACTTATTAATGATAAAGTGATCTGACCAGTAATTTTTATACAAAATTAGCATCCGCAGCAATGAGAACAATCATGCCTTAACAAAATCCAGCATATTATTCATTTTCAGCACATTGAAAATATACCTAAGTATGAAAGCAATATGAACTAAAGGCTATCCCTCACACATATGCTCTAAAAAGAGGTATCCTATCATATTTGTGCTTTAAATAATACTGACATCTCCAAAAATTATCCTTGGCATCTGTGTACCTCTCAATAAACAGTGTTACCTTTCACGTAAATCTTCCTTTTAGAATCTGATATAGGAAGAATTAAGTGTATAAGCAGTTTACCAATAAGATAGTGAATGAATGGTTTTCGCGTAGATAAATCTTATCCTTTCACATTACCCACACAAGCAAACAGCTAAAATAAAATGTGTATAAGCAGTTAAAATAAAATGTGAGCAGCTAAAATAAAATGTGCATAAGCAGTGTATAAGCAGTTTACCCATAAGATACTGAATGAATGGTTTTCGCGTAGATAAATCTTATCCTTTCGCAAACAGCTAAAATAAAATAAAATCTAACCGTTTATAATACACGATCAGACTTGCCAATGACTACCCCACGCTTTAGATCGATGTGTCAGATATTTAGCTAAGTCCAACAGCGTAACATATGTTAAATGTGAACATCCAATAAGACTGTTACCACATAAGTAAATATAAACAAACACGCCCACTCTAGATGTAACACTGATGTTAGCCTATAAGCAGCTCACTCATATAGATTGAATAAATGACACTGAGCAGATCTATCATACCCCTCAATATTAACGACTGCAGCAAGCTGCTGACCAATATTAAAAGGGGTAAGACGGAACGCCGACTCACATTATTAAGCACTTATATGTACTAATCACTTTATCTGGGTGTGAATAAAACGGACAGCAACTTTGCTAAACAGCAGTCTCCAGGTACAACGTTTATGTGAAAGGGATACATTAATACGATCTATCTACCTACGATAACCGGTCATATCTGATAAGGGACTGCGTTATACTTTCCATCGATATGCCTGACATTTAGCTAAACATATTAGCGTAACATATGGTCGATGTAATCACCCAATGAGATCTGTCCAACAATTGTCAATATAAACAAAAACGCCCATTCCAGACGTAGCATGACGTTTAGAACCACTACCTCTCATTGTATCCTATCAGCAGTCACTTTGGTGACTGACATTCATATGAGCCAATTAAAATGTAACTTTGGCAATTATGGAACATCCACTCAAACATCGGAGGAGAGTCTTAATGACTCATAAATATAGCATTTTGCAGCAGCTCCACACCCCTCTGAGGAAGCGTTTTTTGTGAAACGTACGTCAGGGGTCCTCTGGGATAAGCTTTGTCTTTCCCTTTTCTTTTAACTTGCTCACCTTCGTTGGTCTGGTACAATGCAGCTTTAATAATTTGTAAAAATTTAAATTTAAACTAGCCCTCGGATTGTAAGGGCTTAGCTTATAACTATAATTTTTGCTGCTAGATACCTTTGATACTGATTTCAGACTAATTTAAAAATCTCAGCTCAACCTAGGTGGAGTGTTTTTAATTTTTAGCTTCTGCTAAATGTATGTGTGGTTAAATTTTGATTTAATAAACTTTAGTGTATGAATGGAAAAAAACATTTTTTCTAAATAAAAAACATTCAGCTCTGATTCTGCAAGGGCATTGGTGGAAATTTTCCTCACAGATTTAAGTTACCTACTCTTACTTGTAAGTCTATTTACAATTATTTATTAGTTGTATCCTCCCCTTAACTCTAAATCTGTGGCAGGAGGTATCAGTGTTTAGGAGATTATAAAACTCAAATTGGGCTATCTGCCCTTAACCACTGAATCTCTTGTATATAATATACTCTGCCCTACCCCCACCCTCTCTCACTTTAAATTGTCCCAGTGTCAGGGTGCCAGGAATCAGACTGAGATGAGAAGTGCAAAAATAATCACACCTTTATTAATAGCAAAAAATAATAAAAAGTCCACAAGTCAAATAACAAGCCAGGAGTCAAAACCAGAGCTGGTAGTCAGACAAGCCGAGTCAGAAGCCAAAGCGAATAGTCAGACAAGCCGAAATCAGCAACAAGGAAAACAGCAGAGTCAGGAACAAGCCAGGGATCAGGAACCAGGAAGGACGTCACGCAGCCAGGTAATACACAGGAACTCTCACAAATAGGTCTGAGACAACGCAAAGGCAAAGCATACTGAACAGAGGCTCTTTAAATAATAAGTGATGACATCACAATTATGAGACTACATCCTGTCTCACACGGATGATGCAAACCAGTCTGGCCATAAAAGGAAGTGCAGGAAATGAGCAGCATCCCCCACAATGCACCATAGCCAGGAAGATAGGTGAGTAAAATGGCTGCCAGCAGCACTTGGCAAACAAAACAGTAAAAAAAAACCTGACAGTACCCTCCCCTCAATGAGGATAAACCACCCAAGGTCTGTCCCCAACAGGACCTTAGGTGTGAGCATTTCCCAGCCGTGTATGACAAGACTTCAAAAGGTGGCCCTGTAACCCACAATAGAGGCAGAGCCCCTCCCTCCTCCTAAAGGCCCTCTCCGCCGCGGAGAGACACATGAATCCCAACTGCATTGGCTCAGCAGTACCTGGTGACTCGGGACCAGGAGGCATGGGAGGAAAGGGAGGGATGGGTGGGAATGAACACGTAGGAGACAACGGAACAGGAGGCTTCAGCAAGCGCTCCTTGAAAGAGGGCCTCTCTCGGAGTCTGATGTCAATTAGGATCAAAAAAGACACCAATGCCTCGAGATCTTCTGGTAAATCTCTGGCAGCAACTTCGTCTTTAATCGCATCAGAGGGCCCATGAAAGAAGGCAGCAACAAGGGCTTCATTGTTCCAACCTACCTCTGCGGCAAGTGTACGGAACTCAATAGCATAGTGAGCAACAGATCTTGTACCTTGCTGAATGGACATGAGTCATTTAGCAGAAGAGGTAACATCTCAAAGTAAGAATAGGATCGCCTCCATATCGCTGAGGTAGAGGTGCAGAACCGGACATGCTCCTGGTAGGCATAGGTGCAGCAGCGGAAACAGGAGCAGCCATAACTTGCGAGACACTTTGGTCCAAATGTGCAGTGCAAGTCAGCAGGGTTTGCAGGGTTAGTGCAAATTGATCCAAGCGGTGATCCTGTACATCCATCCTGGAAATGATGGCAGGTAAAGGTGGATTATTAGCACCATCAGGATTCATGGCCTTTGCGTAATGTCAGGGTGCCAGGAATCAGACTGAGACGAGAAGTGCAAAAATAATCACACCTTTATTAATAGCAAAAAATAATAAAAAGTCCACAAGTCAAATAACAAGCCAGGAGTCAAAACCAGAGCTGGTAGTCAGACGAGCCAAGTCAGAAGCCAAAGCGAATAGTCAGACGAGCCGAAATCAGAAAGAAGGAAAACAGCAGAGTCAGGAACAAGCCAGGGATCAGGAACCAGGAAGAACGTCAGGCAGCCAGGTAATACACAGGAACTCTCACAAATAGGTCTGAGACAATGCAAAGGCAAAGCATACTGAACAGAGGCCCTTTAAATAATAAGTGATGACATCACAATTCTGAGACTGCATCCTGTCTCACACGGATGATGCAAACCAGTCTGGCCATAAAAGGAAGTGCAGGAAATGAGCAGCATCCCCCACAATGCACCATAGTCAGGAAGAGAGGTGAGTAAAATTGCTGCCAGCAGCACATGGCAACCAAAACAGTAAAAAAAAAAACTCACACACAGTTCAAGATTTTAATATTGATTGGCTGAATCCTAAAAACAATAGTTCTTGCTCGCCGTTTAAGACTTTGCAGCCAACGCAATTAATCTCCTCCCCAACTCGCATACACATTAAAAGCCATAACCACACCCTACTTGATTGGATTCTCTTCACTTCTCCTGAACAAATCCAGGAGGCAGATGTTCTCCCTAACAGTTTCAGTGACCACTGCTTAGTGTACTGCATGCGCAAAATAAAGGCTACTAAATCCTCTCCCAAGGTTAAAATCACCAGGTCCTTCAAAAAATTTAATCTTCAATCATTTCTAAATGACATCAAGAACCTCCCCTGGCACAGATTAAATCTAATCTAATCTATGCAGTTGAATTCTTTCAGTCCGAACTACTACAAGTTTGGAATTTCCATGCCCCGCTGCGTAAGGTGAGAGTAAAAGGAGAACATATGAATTGGATCACAGCTGACCTCATTCAAATGTACTCATTGTGGTCAAAGTTCAAGCATACTGGCTCTATGAACGATCACTGTGTATATAGACAATGGCGAAATATATGCACTAAACAAACAAAATTGGCCAAGGCCCTATATTTCTGTGAAAATCTGAACAATAACATATCAAACCCTAGAAAGTTTTGGAAAGTCATAAATAACTTACACACTCCCCCAATCCACTCCCAAACCTCCACTGTCAAAGTGGACAACCAAACCCTGCAACTTCCCTTAGAAGTAGCAAATGCCTTTAACAATTATTTAATCAGATGCTCCACCACCCTGATTGACAAACTAATAAATGACACACATCCTGAAACTACAAATGTGGATCAGGCCCCACTAAATCTGCAAAGACCCAATATAGAGAAGTTCAATTTTAGACCTGTACCCATCAATATAATTAAGAAACACCTTAATAATGTAAAAATGAAAAAACAGTCTGGACCTGAGCATCTATGATTAAGGATTGACTTCCGAAACGTGTAAGATGCGTATCTACAGTCTCTACATGCAAGAGAGCATATGCTATGAATAAAAGGTTTTTATAATATAGTTGGAGTGCCGGAAATTCTTTTCAACAGTATCTGGACCTGATCAAATCCCAGCAATGCTGTTGAAGCTCAGTGCGCCGGCAATTGCTAAATCTGTCACAACCCTAATTCACAAATCCTTGGTGTCTGGATACATACCCAACCTTTGGAAGACTGCAAGAGTAATGTCTATCCATAAAAGTGGTGAGTTAACCTTGGTTACTATTGCCCAATATCATTGCTCCCAGTATTGTCAACTATGTGAGTATTACCAACAATCTAACTATCTGACCCCTGATCAATCAGGTTATCGCCCGAATCACTCCACTACAACGGCTCTCCTAAAAGTTTGCAATGACATTCAAATTGGCATGGAACAAGGAGACCTAACTGGAGCAATTTTTCTTGATTTTGCAAAGGCCTTTGACACAGTGGACCACAACATACTACTGCTCAAACTAAAAAACTCAGGTATTGGTGATCGTCCGCTAACCTGGTTTCGATCATATGTATCGGATTGATCACAATATGTCTCCATTTCTGACAGCGACTCCCTCCCTCTCCCAGTCACGTGTGGTGTTCCCCAAGGTTCCATTCTCGGCCCCCTACTATTCACATTATTTATAAATGATCTGCCTAATGTCTGGATATCCTCAACTGTACACATGTACGCAGACGACACAGTAATCTATACAAGCAAATCCGATCTTCCGCAGCTTGAGGCAGTGCTCCAAGACTAGTTCACAGAGGTAGAAAAATGGATCTCAAAAAACAAGCTCTTCCTAAACACTGACAAAACTGTCACAATGATCTTTGGAACGGTACCTAAATTACACAAACTACAAAATTCCCATCTACGCATCAAAACAAAATCAAATGGCACACTGACTGCAGTCCACTCTTTCAAATACTTGGGTATGTTGTTAAACCCCAATTTATCTTTTGGCCTTCACATAGTAAAAACTTGCATCTAAACTCAATCTAAAACTAGGTGCCCTGTACAGAAACAAATCCTGCCTCAGCCCTACAGTAAAGGAAAATATTGTACAGCAAATGCTGATGCCTATCATGGATTATGGGGAAGTAGTATATGCACCTGCATCGCAAACTCCTCTTAATAAACTTAATTAATTGTATAACTTGTTCTGCCGCTTTGTGCTACAATGTAACTACAGGACCCACCATTGTGACTTGCTAAAAGAACTAAACTGGCTGACGCTGGAATCCAGACGCACCCTCCATCTTTCCAGCCTTGTGTTTAAGAGCTTGTCTGGGAAGCACCCACCCTACCTGAGCAGAATGCTCTCCCCGGTTGTTCCCAGCTCCCATAACCTCCGATCTAGTACCAGCACATTATTTAGTTTGCCTCAATACAAAAAAAAGAAAGCAGCACAATCCTCCTTTTCCTACAGAGCACCACAACTATGGAACGACCTCCCGCACACTTTCAAACCTTCCCCAAGCCTAAAATCCTTTAAGAGATCCCTCTCTACATATCTCAGAACAAAATGCACCTGTCATGGTTGATTATATATTTCCTACCTGTTCTATGTTAAATTTTGCATATATTATGTTTTAATATTGTTTTTGTATTTTATTGTACCTTATTGTATCAATGCAATGTTACTAGCTACGGTGCAAATCTGTGTGTTTAACCCTCTCACAAACCAGCTGTGCAACTAGTACTGTTGACTAGGTCAGCAGTGGTTTCGGCTCAGAACAATTAGTCCTCTGTGGCTCCAAAGTGATACTTTAAGTATGTGTTTAACATACTTGTGGGGGTTAAAACAGCTCTTCAGAGTTGATAGTGCTTTGACATATGAGAGTATGTAATTTGAATCACTGTATGGCCCTTTAATACCTTTGTAACACACACAGACATGGACACACATTTGCCACAGAAATGTAAAGATGACAGCTGACACCAATTAAAATGCAAATAGTCATATTTTGGCCTAACCAATGAAAACATTTTCTTACAAACTAAAGTACAATCTGTCTTGTTCTGCAAATGGCTACAAAGCAGTGATAGAAAATCTCTTTTAAACACTGCCATCTTCAGGTTCTTTACTGGAAAACAAACCATTTACTAACAAATATGAAATAAAAAGTACAGGTGGCCCTTGGTTTGCGCTGGTTCAAATTGCACCGTTTCAGAATAACGCCCTTTTTTCAGTCAAGAGATTGCTATTGAAAAGCACTGAGAAGCAGAGTGCATTGATTAAAATAAGGACAGGCCAGTAGGTGAAGCTGTCCGCTTGTGTTACAGCAAAGATATGCAAGCTTAATAGGTCTGAATGAATCAGTGTACACAGACCTGAGCTATGGATAATGGAGCAGCTTTCTAAGGAACAAGATCTAGCAGCCATAAGGGAAACGTTAAATTTTCCTGCCCAGCTGCTTGAAGGTCAGAGTGCCTAAAAAATCAGTCCAGCCTGGAATGCATAGAATATCTGCAGACCGGGTATTAGCTAACAGTGTATGCTACTGTTTCAATGCAGAGACCTTACTGCTTTGTTTGCAGAAAAATGCAAGTAGAAAAATGTTTTTGTTCATTAAACTTAGTTTGATGAGATATTCTGTGTTGTGTGAATATTTGATACTGTTTATAATGTTGTTTAGCATTTATAGTCTTCATTTCAAAGCTTTAAAAATAATGTATTATAGGCTACTTAGGTTCCAGGCCCCTCTCAAAATTGACATAACTCCCTCACTTCCCATTGACTTACATTATAAACTGGGTTTCAATTCACAACAGTTTCGATTTACAACCATTCCTTCTGGAACCTAACCCCGGCGTAAACTGAGGGCTACCTGTACCAACCTTGCTCAATATCTAATTTCCTTAGGGAACAGTGCATTTTTCATGTGCTGTTTTAGAGCTTTTATTTGATTTTTTTTTAGTAAATTATATTTATACATACATTACGTATACCTACACTCATCAGCACATAAAACATCACACACAAATTTGAACACTTTATTTTTTACTAAAAACAGTGTTTTTGTAAAAGGAGAAGTTAAAGGGATATGAAACATTTTTTCTTTCTTTCAGAATTCAAATAGAATATGCAATTTTAAGCCACCAATCAGCGCTTGTAAAGCTCAGTAAGCAATGTCAAATAGTGCTGCACCCCGCTTTGTTCCCAAATCTGCCGACTTAGGCATGGGACTTGTTGGCCTAGGTCATAATATGCCCCTGAAAGGAAATGTTTTAAGAACCCTTAAAACCATATTACGTTCCAAGGAATGAGAAACTGGATGTATAACTGGTTTAATTCTGATCAGAGCCTGAATAAAAGTCTGAAAATCTGGAATTTTATCAAGTTTCTTAAGAAACAGAAAAAGCCAAAATCTAACATCCTTATCAAGAACCTCCTGCAGGAACTCAAACTCTGCAAGCAAAACAGACAAACAAAAAAAAAAGGTATTCGAGACCTTATGATTAATGTCTAATAGGTTTTCTAGCCTGAATCAAGGTGTCCATAATCTTGTCAGAAAAATCTGACACAGCACTAAGCTTTTAATCACAAGGCCATCAAATTCTGATTTTTGTGAGCTTGATAAAAGAAAGGAAGAGAGAGAAGATCCCTTATAAGAGGAAGTCACCAAATGATCACGAGGGCATCATAATCAGATCTACAAACCAAATTCAGAATAGCCATGCCAGAGCAATCATATTTGCTGAGGCTTGTTCCTGCTTGATTTTGGCTATCGCTATGGATAGTAACAGAGATGGATAAAAGATGCAAATCAGGTTGAACGACCAGGGCATATCAGACTCTGTCAAGGGTTTTGAAACCTGGCACAATACTGAGGCAGTTTGTGTTTCCAGCGAGAGGCCATGAGATCAAATCTCTGGTAAACCCCAATGTCTCACAATCTGGTTGAAAACTTCCCAATTCAGGAGACAATTTTCCTGGTTGAAGAGACTGGCGACTGAATTATTCACACCCGGAATGTGGTTGGCAGAAATTATGCAACAATGAAGTTCTGCATGTAGCACACTTCAATCATCACTAAAGGACTGTGAATTCTTCCCTGATGATTGACATAGGCCACCGCTGTGACATTGTCTGACTGGAATTACAGAAAAGATTCCTGTCTGAGATCGGGCCAACTCTGGAGAGCTCTAAAGATTGGAAAAGAGCTTAACCTAATAAGCTGGCATCTGTGGAGAGTACTACCCACACTGGGTGGAGGCCCCCTGAACCAATGAATGGTAAATCTGCCACAAAGTTTGATCTAACAGGATACTCTAACAAATTCTTGTGATCCCCATTCCATTGATGCAGTATCTGCTATTAGAGGGTCCGAAGATGAAATCTGATAGATTAAGCTACATCTGAGACAGCCACCACAAGTTCCATGCACTGAGCTACAGAAGGGTGAAGCTTCAGTTGCAGAAGGGCACAGGCCTGTTACAGCTTCACTCTGCGCTATGTCATCAATTATGAACCCTAAAAAAGACATGGTCTGAGGAGATGAAGATTTATTTTCCAACTGTGACTAGAGCACCTGAAGTACCATCTGAGTGTGAGACACATCCAGATAAGGGAGCCTGAATTAGAAGGTCATAGAAGAAAGCAACTGAGCTCCCAGCACTTTTTTAAACACTCTGGGTGATGTAGCGAGATGGAAAGGGTGGGCCACAAACTGATAATGCAGGTCTAGAAAAGCAAATCTCATGAACTTGAAATGATCCATGTGAATGGGGATATGAAGGTATGCAGCCTTCCAATTCGATTATGGTCATATATTAGCCTTGCTACACCAGAAGTAAAATGGTCCAAATTGTCTCCATCTTCAAAAGTGGGGACTCTCAAGAAGTTTTTTTATAATCTTTACATCCAAAATGGGTCTAAATGTCCGCCCCACTTATTTGAAATTATGAACAGATTTGAATGAAAAAACCCTCAATTATGCTTTAATTCCAGAACTTGAAGAATTACACCCATTTGTTCCAAATCTAGAACACACTGGAAAAAAGCCTTTGCCTTTATGAGGAAGAATAGATAGGATTGACCATCCTTAAGGAGACCAGAATTGAAAGCCTATTCTGTATCCTTGAAAAACAAATTATGCTTACCTGATAATTTCATTTCCATCGAGGGGAGGAGAGTCCACGGCTTCATTTATTACTGTTGGGAATTAAGAACCTGGCCACCAGGAGGAGGCAAAGACACCCCAGCCAAAGGCTTAAATACCTCCTCCACTTCCCTCATCCCCCAGTCATTCTGCAGAGGGAACAAGGAACAGTAGGAGAAATATCAGGGTATAAACGGTGCCAGAAGATATATTAAATTTAGGTCCGCCCCATCCTCCCCTCGATGGAAATTAAATTATCAGGTAAGCATAATTTATGTTTTCCATCTAAAGGGGAGGAGAGTCCACGGCTTTATTCATTACTGTTGGGAACATATACCCAAACTCTAGAGGACACTGAATGAAACCGGGAGGGAAAAGGCAGACACTAATCTGAGGGCACCACCGCCTACAAAACCTCTCCCCCAAAAACAGCTTACGCAGAAGCAAAAACGTCAAATTTGTAAAACTTTGTAAAAGTGTGTAAGGAGGACCAGGTAGCCGCCTCAAACAAAAGAACAAAGAAGTAGAAGAGGCTTTCTGCCCCTTACGATTCCCTGAATATACCACAAAAAGAGATGTAGACTGTCTGAAATCCTTCATAGCCTGAAGATAAAACTTCAAAGCTCGAACCACATCCAAATTATGAAGTTACCTCTCCTTAGGAGAAGAAGGGTTAGGACACAAAGGAGGAACAACTATTTCCTGATTGATGTTACGGTTAGACACCACCTTGGGAAGAAATCCTAAATCAGTGCGAAGCACAGCCTTATCCGCATGAAAAACCAGATAAGGAGGCTCACATTGGAAGGCAGCCAGTTCAGATACTCTGTGTGCTAATGCAATAGCCAACAGGAAGAGAACTTTCCAAGACAGAATCTTAATGTCATAGGCTCAAACGGAACCCTCTGCAAAACCTTAAGGACCAAGTTTAAGCTCCACGGGGAAGCAGACTGTCTAAAGACAGGCCTGATTCTAGACAGGTCCTGAACAAAGGATTGGATGTCAGGGAGCTCAGCGAGTCTTCTATGCAACAAGACTGACAATGTTGAAATGTGTTCCTTTAAGGAGCTAGTGGCAAGACCCTTCTCCACACCGCATTTGAGAAAGGACAGAATTTTGGATACCTTCATCTTATGCCAAGGATATCCATGCTTCTCACACCAGGACAAGTCTTCCACACCTTATAGTAGATGCGACAATGGCTTCCTCGCCTGAATTAGAGTATCAATCACACTTTGCAAAAAGCCTCTCTTGGCCAAGACTAGGCGTTCAATCTCCACGCAGTCAGCCTCAGAGAATCGAAATTTTGATGATGAAAGGGGCCCTGTTCCAGCAGATCCCTGCGACAGGGTAACTTCCACGGCGGAGAGGATGACATCCCCACCAGATTCGCAAACCACGTCCTCCGCGGCCACAACAGAGCAATCAGAATGACAGAAGCCTGCTCCTGTTTGATTCGTGCCACAACACGAGGTAGAAGTGGTAACAGTAGAAAAATGTAAGCTAGGCTGAACCCCCAAGGCACCGATAAGGCATCTATTAGCTCTGCCTGGGGATCCCTGGACCTCAACCCGTATCATAGTAGCTTGCAATCGAGTCTGGATGCCATGAGATCTATCTCCGGCGTTCCCCACCTGAGACAACTCTCTGCAAACACTTCGGGGTGAAGGGACCATTCCCCTGGATGGAAGGATTGTGTGCTGAGAAAGTCTGCTTCACAGTTGTCCACACCTGCAATGTGAATTGCTGAGAGTGAGCAGCTGTGGGACTCTGCCCACTCCAAGATCCGAGACACCTCCCTCATAGCTAGGGAGCTCCTCGTACCCCCCTGATGGTTCATTTAAGCCACCGAGGTAATGTCGGTATGGAATCTGATGAAGCTGAACGACCCCAGAAGAGGCCATGCCTTCAGAGCATTGTAGATTGCTCGGAGTTCCAGAATATTTATCAGAAGGAGAGATTCCTTCCGGGGACCATTTTCCTTGTGCTATCCTGGCACCACAAACAGCTCCCCATCCTGCCAGACTCAAGTCAGTGGTCACAATCTCCCAGGACGGTCTCAAGAAGCATGTCCCCATCGCTCCAGATGGATCCACCAAGAGAGGGAGATCTGCATGGATATCTGCTGTGATATATCTGAATGATCGCCATTCCACTGTCTCAACATGCACAATTGAAGAGGTCTGAGATGGAACCTTGCGAATGGAATGATGTCTATGCTGGAAACCATGAGTCTGATCACCTCCATACACTAAGCCACCGATGGGCTTGAAGAGGACTGAAGGGCAAGACAAGAGGACGCAATCATCCTGCGTCAATGGTCTGTGAGAAATATTTTCATGGACATAGTCTATTATCATGCCCAGGAACTCCACCCTGTTGCTGGGAACCAGGGAACGCTTTCCTGATTTGATTTTCCAACCGTGAGATTGGAGTAAAAGAAGAAGAGCCCTCAAATGATCCTCTGCTAGACTGAGTGACGGCACCTGGACTAGGATGTCATCCAGATAGGGCGCCACAGCAATGACTCTGGCTCTGGCCACCGCCAGTAGAGCCCCCAGAACCTTTGTGAAGACTCTTGGGGCTGTCGCCAGACCAAAGGGAAGGGCCACAAACTGGAAGTGTTGGTCCAGAAAGGCAAATCTCAGGAACTTTAAGTAGCCCCTGTGGATTGGCACATGAAGCTAAGCATCCTTCTAGTCTATGGTTGTCATGAACTGTCCCTCTTGAACTAGGGGCAGAATAGATCTGATCATTTCCATTTTGAACGAAGGAACACTCAGAAACTTGTTTAAACACTTCAGGTCCAGAACCGGGCGAAACGTGCCCTCCTTCTTTGGAACCACAAAAAGATTTGAATAGTACCCTAGACCCCTTTCTGCTTGGGGTACTGGTACGATAACACCTAGAGAGGAGAGATCTCTCACACATTCTAGAAATGCTTCTCTCTTTTCCGGTCTTGAAGACAGGTTTGATAGGAGGAATCTGCCCCTGGGCGGATGGGATCTGAACCCTATCCTATAACCCTGGGCGACAATGTCCAGAACCCAAGGATCCTGAATGTCCTACAACCAGACTTCTGAGAAAAACATAATTTATGTAAGAACTTACCTGATAAATTCATTTCTTTCATATTAGCAAGAGTCCATGAGCTAGTGACGTATGGGATATACATTCCTACCAGGAGGGGCAAAGTTTCCCAAACCTTAAATGCCTATAAATACACCCCTCACCACACCCACAATTCAGTTTAACGAATAGCCAAGAAGTGGGGTGATAAGAAAGGAGCGAAAGCATCAAAAAATAAGGAATTGGAATAATTGTGCTTTATACAAAAAATCATAACCACCACAAAAAGGGTGGGCCTCATGGACTCTTGCTAATATGAAAGAAATGAATTTATCAGGTAAGTTCTTACATAAATTATGTTTTCTTTCATGTAATTAGCAGTCCATGAGCTAGTGACGTATGGGATAGTAAATACCCAAGATGTGGAACTTCCACGCAAGAGTCACTAGAGAGGGAGGGAAAAAATAAAGACAGCCAATTCCGCTGAAAAATAAATCCACTACCCAAATCAAAAAGTTTCAATTTTTATAATGAAAAAAACTGAAATTATAAGCAGAAGAATCAAACAGAAACAGCTGCCTAAAGTACCATTCTACCAAAACTGCTTCTAAAGAAGAGAAAACATCAAAATGGTAGAATTTAGTAAAAATATGCAAAGAAGACCAAGTCATTGCTTTGCAAATCTGATCAACAGAAGCTTCATTCTTAAAAGCCCAGGAAGTAGAAACTGACCTAGTAGAATGAGCCGTAATCCACTGAGGCGGGAATCAACCCGACTCCAAATAAGCATTATGAATCAAAAGTTTAACCAAGATGCCAAAGAAATGGCAGAAGCCTTTTGACCTTCCTAAAACCAGAAAAGATAATAAATAGACTAGAAGTCTGTGTGAAATCTGAATAGCTTCAACATAGGATTTCAAAACTCTTACCATATCTAAAGAATGTAAGAATCTTACCAAAGAAGTCTTAGGAAAAGACAATAATTCCTCCCTAATGTTGATAGAAATCACAACTTTAGGTAAGAATTGAAATGAGGATAGCAAAAACCACCTTATCCTGATGAAAAAATCAGAAAAGGAGACTCACAAGAAAGAACAGATAATTAAAAATTGTTCTAGCTGAAGAGATGTCTAAAAAGAACAATACTTTCCATGAAAGTAAATAATGTCTAGAGAAAACATATGCTCAAATAGAAGAGCCTGTAAAGCCTTCAGAACCAAATTAAAACTCCAAGGAGGAGAAATTGGATTAATGACAACCAAAACCTGAAAAAAATAATGAATAACAGAAAGGAACACTGCCTTATCCTGATGAAAAATCAGAAAAGGAGATCCACAAGAAAGAGCAGAAAACTCAGAAACTCTTCTAGCAGAAGAGATAGCCAAAAGGAACAATACTTTCCAAGAAAGTAATTTTAATGTCCGGAGAACGCAAAGGTTCAAACGGAGGAGCCTGTAAAGCCCTCAGTACCAAATTGAGACTCCAAGGAGGAGAGATTGACTTAATGACATGCTTGATACAAACCAAAGCCTGTACAAAACAATGAATATCAGAATGAATAGCAACCTTTCTGTGAAAAAGAACAGAAAGAGTAGAGATTTGTCCTTTCAAAAAACTTGCAGACAAAACCTTATCTAAACCAACCTGAAAAATTGTAAAAATTCTAGGAATTCAAAAAGAATGCCAAAAGAATTTATGAGAAGAACACCAAGAAATGTAAGTCTTCCAAACTCGATAATAAATCTTTCTAGAGACAGATTTACAAACCTGTAACATAGTATTAATCACTGAGTCAAAGAAACCTCTATCACTAAGAATCAAATGTTCAATCTCCATACCTTCAAATTTAATGATTTGAGATCCTGATGGAAAAAATGGGCCTTGAGATAGAAGGTCTGGTCTTAACGGAAGTGTCCAAGGTTGGCAACTGGCCATCCGAATGAGATCCGCATACCAAAACGTGTGAGGCCATGCTGGAACCACCAGCAGTACAAACGAACGCTCCATTAGAATTTTGGAAGAACTAGAGGCGGAAGATATAGGCAGAATGATAATTCCAAGAAAGTGTCAATGCATACGCTACTTCCGCCTGAGGATCCCCGGACCTGAAATAGGCCCCTGGGAAGTTCCTTGTTAAGACAAGATGCCAACAGATCTATTTCTGGAAGCCCTCACATCTGAAAAATTGAAAAACATATCTGGGTAAGAGACCATTCTCCCGGATGTAAAGCTTGATTAACAGAGATAATCCGCTTCCCAAATGTCTATACCTGGGAAAAGGACCACAGAATTTAGATAGGAGCTGGATTTAGCCCAAGCAAATATCCGAGATACTTTTGTCACAGTCTAAGGACTGATAGTCCCACCCTGATGATTGACATACACCACAGATGTGATATTGTCTGAAAAAAACAATAAACGTCTCTTCTCCAACTGAAGAACTCTGGGAATGCACGGAGTTCCAAAATATCAAATGGTAATCTCGCCTCCTGAGATTGCCAAACCCCTTGTGCTGACAGAGAACCTCAGACAGCCTCCCAACCTAAAAGACTCGCATCTGTAGAGATCATGGTCCAGGTTGAAATAATCGAAGAGACCTGTAGAACTAAATGATGGTGATCTTAACCACCGAATCAAAGATAGATAAACATAGAATTCGAAGATTTAAAAAGTGAAATCCTAGAATCCCTGCACCATTTTTCAGCATAAAAAACTGAAAAGGTTTTCTATGAAAATGAGCAAAGGGAATTGAATCCAATGCTGCAGCCATAAGACCTAAATTTCCATGCATATATAGCAACTGAAGGAAATAATAGAGACTGAAGGTACCAACAGACGGAACCCAATAAAAATGTCACTTGTCTGTTAGAGAAAAAGACAGTGACACAATCTATCTGGAAACCTAAAAAAGGTGACCCTTGTGTGAGGAATCAAGAGCTTTTGATAAAAAGATCCTCTAACCATGTCTTGAAAAAACAAAGTTGAATCATATGAGATTCCGTAGTCTCAGAAAATAAAAATAATCTTAATGAAAACAGAAAATGAAGATATGCATCTATTGTATCTAATGAAAACAAATAATGCTATCACTGACCAAAAAAATGCAGACTAGACCATATAAATACCAATCTAAAAGATGGTACATTTATATAATAAAAAGATTTTTTATCTTTGGAACAATGAATAGTTTTGAATAAAACCCCAAAACCCAGTTCCTAAAAATGGAACTGGAATAAATACCCCAGAAGATTCCAGATCTGAGCAGCGCTTGAGCCCCAACAGGTGATCAGCCGCACTTCAACATTACCCAAAATATATAGGACTGAAACACATTAAGGAAAGTGTTAGCCTTACTGGAATAGCTGGAATATAATAGAGAGAAAAAACTTCCAATTAAAAACATGTTACTTGGGTAAGAATTTAGAATTTTGTTCCTTAGTAAGAACAACCAAACTAAAATAAGCTGAAAATTTTAGTCTTAGAACTTAATCTTGAAGCCCCGAGTAACAGTTAAGAATTGAATCCAATATGAACCAAATAATTGATTATCTTGGAAAAAAAGAAAAAAGGATTTTTTAGAAATCACAAAATTCTTCTAGCTAAAACAGCTAAAGACATAGATTAAAACCTCATTTGTGAAAATAATCAATAAAATGAAGATACAAATGAAATTATTAGCATGTTAATCCAGTTAAAGGACCAGTCAACACACCGGACTTGCATAAACAAATGCAAGACAACAAGACAAATGCAACAGCACCCAGTCTGAACCTCAAATGAACAGTAGACCTTGTCCCTTAACACTGCTAAATAAAACATAATCTGATACATTCAGGCCCATTTATCAAGCTCCGTATGGAGCTTGAAGGGCCGTGTTTCTGGCGAGTCTTCAGACTCGCCAGAAACACAACTTATGAAGCAGCGGTCTAAAGACCGCTGCTTCATAACCCTGTCCGCCTGCTCTGAGCAGGCGGACAGGAATCGCCGGAAATCAACCCGATCGAATACGATCGGGTTGATTGACAGCTCCCTGCTGGCGGCCAATTGGCCGCGAGTCAGCAGGGGGCGGCGTTACACCGGCAGCTCTTGTGAGCTGCTGGTGCAATGTTAAATGCGGAGAGCGTATTGCTCTCCGCATTTAGCGAGGTCTTGCGGACCTGATCCGCAGTGTCGGATCAGGTCCGCAAGCCCTTTGATAAATGGGCCCCTTGATCTTAAAGTAAACAGAAAAATGAAGCAAATGCAACATCATCCAAATAAATCACAGGTCCAAGAAAAGTACCTGAAAATAAATAATTTTCCTTAAATAAGATACAACCATCTAAAAGGAAAATAAATACTATTTTGCTATAGAAACAATAGCATATTTTAGCAGGAGTAGAGATAGCCCCATTAAATTGGAGAACCCTCAAAATTGAAATTAACTGCCGGCAAAGAATATAATTTAAAACCTTTGAAGAAGGAAGAAAATTCTCAGCCTATTCCATTCCCTAGTATGAAGAACTGGAAAAAAACCTCTAAAAACACAGAAGATAAAATAAGCAGAAATAAAATGTTAGCTAGTCTTGAAAAAGAACTAGTTACCTCAATATCCAAAATAATCAACACCTTTTCAACAAAAAACAAATGTACTCGAATAAAAAATAAAAAAGTAGATTTGTTAGTGTCAATATCTGATGAAGAAAATTCTGAATGAGAAAAAACATCATCAGAGAAGGATAATTCAGTATGTTGTTGGTCATTTGAAACTTCATCAATTAAAAAAGAAGTTTGAAAAAGACTTAAAAATTTTAATAGAAGGCGCAAAGTCAGACAAAGCCTTTAACATAGAATCAGAAAAATATTCTTATAATTTTTCTAAGTATATCTTGTACATAAGATGTAAAAAGAATAGCAATACATAAAGCATAAATACTAATGGATTCTGCATGTAAAAGTTTATCATGATAACTTATTACAAACCATAGCTAAAGATAAACATTCATAACATTTAAAATGAATGAACTTAGCTTTGGTAGGACTTATCTTAGTCAACAGGAATCCCTCAGTATGTTCTGATCCAGGAATAGTCTATGGAAAATCTTGCAATATGTAATAGAAAAAAACAACATATAAAGCAAAATTATCAAATTCCTTAAATGACAGTTTCAGGAATGGGAAAAAATGCAAAACAAACAAGCCTCTAGCAACCAGAAGCAACAAAAAAGTGAGACTTAAATAATGTGAGAAAAAGTGGAACAAGAATGACGCCCACATTTTTGGCGCCAAGTATGAAGCCCACATTATTGGCCCAAGTACAACGCCCATATTTTTTGGCGCCAAGTATGACGCCACATCCTCTGACGCCGAAAACGACGCCCACATTTTTTGGCGCAAAAAAACCATCTGAACACACATGCGTCAAAAAATGACGTAACAACGAGCAACTTCTGGCGACAACTACGGCGCCGGAAATGACAAAATTTTGCGCCAAAAAAGTTCGCGCCAAAAATTACGCAATAAATTGAAGAATTTTCTGCCCCCGCGAGCCTAACAGTCCGCAGGGAAAAAAGTCAATTGAAAATTTTCAAAGTAAGAAAAATATTTATTCATATGCATTATCCCAAATAATGAAACTGACAGTCTGAATGAAGGAATACTGATTATCCTGAATCATGGCAAATATACGTTTAAAGACATATATTTAGAACTTTACATATAAAGTGCCCAACCATAGCTTAGAGTGTCACAAAAAATAAGACTTACTTACCCCAGGACACTCATCTACATATAGTAGATAGCCAAACCAGTACTGAAACGAGAATCAGTAGAGGTAATGGTATATAAGAGTATATCGTCGATCTGAAAAGGGAGGTAAGAGATGATTCTCTACGACCGACAACAGAGAACCTATGAAATAGATCCCGTAGAAGGAGACCATTGAATTCAAATAGGCAATACTCTCTTCACATCCCTCTGACATTCACTGCACTCTGAGAGGAAAACCGGGCTCCAGCCTGCTGCGAAGCGCATATCAACGTAGAATCTAGCACAAACTTACTTCACCACCTCCATGGGAGGCAAAGTTTGTAAAACTGAATTGTGGGTGTGGTGAAGGGTGTATTTATAGGCATTTTAAGGTTTGGGAAACTTTGCCCCTCCTGGTAGGAATGTATATCCCATACGTCACTAGCTCATGGACTCTTGCTAATTACATGAAAGAAAAAGAGATAATCTGCCCCCTACTTGGTCCGGAGATCGGTCGGGGGCTGCCCCTTCATGCCAATTTTGTCTCTTTGGCTTCTTGCTCTGCTTACACTTGTTCCAAGAATGAGCCTGTTTCCAAATTCCCTTAGACTGGTCCGCTTTCATGGCGGGCTGCTTGCGCTGGGCCTTGTCCGAACGAAAGGGGCGAAAAGTAGATCCTTTAGGCTTAGCCTTCTTATCCTGCAGTAGAAAAGCTCCCTTTCCTCCCGTAACCGTGGATATGATCGAATCCAAACCTGGACCGAACAGAATATTTCCTTAAAATGGCAGGGACAACAGCCTTGACTTAGAGGTCATGTCCGCAGACCAAGACTTTAGCCACAGAGCCCTGCGAGTTTAACAGAAAAACCTGACACCTTAACATTCAGGCAAATAATTTGCATATTGGCATCACATATGAAAGAATTGTCGATCTTCAGTGCCTTAATCTTATCCTGTATCTCATTGATGGAAGTCTCCCCCTCGACCATTGCACACAGGGATTCACACCAATATGTCACAGCACCAGCGACTGCGGCTACAGCCGCTGCCGGCTGAAAAACAAACCCTGTGTGTTGAAACATTTTCCTTAACTTGTTTTCCATCTTTTTATCCATGGGCTCTTTAAACGACAAACTATCCTCGAGGGGAATAGGTGTCCGCTTCGCGAGCGTGGTGATGGCACCATCCACCTAAGGGACAGTACCCCACAGCTCCAGCTGAGAGTCCGAGACAGGGAACAGTTTCTTAAAAAAAGAAGGGGGAAAGGAAGAACCTAAATCGTTCCCATTCATTATTAATATTTGCCATCTTAACAGGAACTGGGAAGGCCTGAGGCACCACCCTATCCTCATACACCTTATCAAGCTTAGGAATCACAGGTTATTCCGGAAGTTTTGGTTCCGGAATCTCCAGAGTAGCAAGCACTTGTTTCAGCAAAAAGCGCAAATTTTCCATCCTAAACCTAAAGTCAGGCTCCTCCACAGCCAGAGGTTTAGATAACACGGACTCCGAGGGGCTTCCTCCAAAGAGTCAGAGTGGGCCTCGTCATTGTATAACGCCTCAGAAATTACCACAGGCATAGACAATCCCCGGGCCAAGCCGCTATGATACGCCCTACGCTTAGCAGAACGTGGTAAGGCATGGATTACTTTCGATACCGCCGTTTGCAGTTGATCCGCAAAATCTGACGGCCAACGGATTTCTCCTGCAGGAGTAATGGTTGGACCTCATGGGATGAGGAACCCTCAGAGGTGGATGGTTCAGTAGTACTAGATATCCGTTTATTTTTAGATGTTCCAAAAAGGAGCAGATTAAGGGTACTCACAAAGGTAGCGGCACTCTATTATGCCAATAGGAGCGGGCTGGTGTTCAACAGCAAACCAGCTAGCTGTGTAAAGGTCCCCACCAAATACGGTCAGCGCTGGAAATCTCTGCCTTCTGAATCTTAGGCCAATATTCCTAATGGCAATGACGATCTCCAGCTGGAGCTGCAGATGGAATAGGAGGAAGGGCTGAACTGCCCTTGGGTTACTGATATGGGGATTATCACACCAACACCAGACTTATGTAAAAGTTTAAAATCAGTATTTTATTATACAAAATAAAAATACCAAAGCTATAACAAATTACAGCTGGGTGTGTGAAAATCAATCTCCCCACAAGAATACAAAGTAGCAACGCGTTTCTCTGGGAACACCCCGTTTCCTCAGGCTTGTATACTCTATGTATGTATAGTAGCCCTTTAAATAGGGCTCAGTAACCTCATGTTCGAATAAACCCTCCCCTTCCTTTGCACAAATTATCCAATGACATCCTTCCTTTCCCAGTACTCCCAGTTGTTGTGGTAGTGTTACATTTGGATAATGATAATCTGTATGATAAAAGAGTGTGATATAGTGCAGTGGTTCTCAACCTAAGTGACCTCAAGGCCCGGTAAGTTTTAGCCGGACCGGTCCAGGGCCCGGTAAGCATCGGGAGTGGGTTACAGTAGGTTTGGAAGAAATATATATCTATATATATATATATATACACACAGTCTCTTTCTCTCCTCCCCTCTCTCTCTCCCCCTCTCTCTTTCTCTCTCCTCCCCCCTCTTTCTCTCTCTCCTCCCCTCTCTCTCTTTTTCTCTCTCTCCTCCCCTCTCTCTTTCTCTCTCTCCTCCCCCCTCTCTTTCTCTCTCTCTGTCTCTATCTCTCTCATCCCTCTCTTTCTCTCTCCTCCCTTTCTTTCTCTCTCTCCTCCCTCACCCACTGACACCAATTAATTATAAAATTAACCCACTATAAACCATATATATATTATATATGGATTCCACACCACTGAATTATCATATAATTATAAAATATATATATATATATATATATATATATATATATAAAACAGTGGGTTAATTATATGATAATTATATGATAATTCATATGATACGCCCTACGCTTAGCAGAACGTGGCAAGGCATGGATTACTTTCGATACCGCCGTTTGCAGTTGATCCGCAAAATCTGACGGCCAACGGATTTCTCCCGCAGGAGTAATGGTTGGACCTCATGGGATGAGGAACCCTCAGAGGTGGATGGTTCAGTAGTACTAGATATCCGTTTATTTTTAGATGTTCCAAAAAGGAGCAGATTAAGGGTACTCACAAAGGTAGCGGCACTCTATCATGCCAATAGGAGCGGGCTGGTGTTCAACAGCAAACCAGCTAGCTGTGTAAAGGTCCCCACCAAATACGGTCAGCGCTGGAAATCTCTGCCTTCTGAATCTTAGGCCAATATTCCTAATGGCGATGACGATCTCCAGCTGGAGCTGCAGATGGAATAGGAGGAAGGGCTGAACTGCCCTTGGGTTACTGATATGGGGATTATCACACCAACACCAGACTTATGTAAAAGTTTAAAATCAGTATTTTATTATACAAAATAAAAATACCAAAGCTATAACAAATTACAGCTGGGTGTGTGAAAATCAATCTCCCCACAAGAATACAAAGTAGCAACGCGTTTCTCGGGGAACACCCCGTTTCCTCAGGCTTGTATACTCTATGTATGTATAGTAGCCCTTTAAATAGGGCTCAGTAACCTCATGTTCGAATAAACCCTCCCCTTCCTTTGCACAAATTATCCAATGACATCCTTCCTTTCCCAGTACTCCCAGTTGTTGTGGTAGTGTTACATTTGGATAATGATAATATGTATGATAAAAGAGTGTGATATAGTGCAGTGGTTCTCAACCTAAGTGACCTCAAGGCCCGGTAAGTTTTAGCCGGACCGGTCCAGGGCCCGGTAAGCATCGGGAGTGGGTTACAGTAGGTTTGGAAGAAATATATATATATATATATATATATATACACACAGTCTCTTTCTCTCCTCCCCTCTCTCTCTCCCCCTCTCTCTTTCTCTCTCCCCCTCTCTCTTTCTCTCTCCTCCCCCCTCTTTCTCTCTCTCCTCCCCTCTCTCTCTTTTTCTCTCTCCTCCCCTCTCTCTTTCTCTCTCTCCTCCCCCCTCTCTTTCTCTCTCTCTGTCTCTATCTCTCTCCTCCCTCTCTTTCTCTCTCCTCCCTTTCTTTCTCTCTCTCCTCCCTCACCCACTGACACCAATTAATTATAAAATTAACCCACTATAAACCATATATATATTATATATGGATCCGACACCACTGAATTATCATATAATTATAATATATATATATATATATATATATATATATATATAAAACAGTGGGTTAATTATATGATAATTCATTGGTGTCAGTGGGATCCATATATATATATATATATATATATATATATATATATATATATATATATATATATATATACTAAATATAGGGGGTGTGAGAGAGTAGGTAATATTGCTAATTTGCTCTAAATGGTGCCACCCTTCTAGTAAATATAAAATATATAATGAAGATAGCAAAAATACCAGGGTATATAAGATTACCCTAGAACAGCAAGGGATAAATACACGGCACACATAAAAGACCTTCAAAAATTTATTTATAATTGGTTCCCAAAAATACACTCAAGTATATAGCGGTATCTTATCTGTCAGTTTCAGTCACCACTATAGACAGCAAAATCTAAAACATTTAAAGTGCACTGAGACCTAGTTCTTTCCCTGTACTATAAATCAAACAAAGGGACATCAAAAACAATAAGGGGTTAACCAAAAAACTTATGTTTCTAACGAATAGTACATTGAAACTAATGTTTATAGGACATATATGGTAAGTAGGCAAAATACATGTTATACATATGACTGCAGTCCAAACAGAGGTGAACTATATTTTGTATAGAAAAGCGCTTATTTCCACTCTTTGTATATACCAGGGAATCTCCTCTTAAGGCAGATAGACGTACCGCAATTAGTACTGCTGGATAAAGAGTCACTAGCAAGTATAATAAATATGTGGAAAACACAGCATATACTTAGCTTAAGTCCTCCGGTTTTTGTTGTTTCCACTTGTCTTCTGCTTGCAAGCACCTGTGATGATTACTTGGCGTGTGACATCAACAACAGTGGGAGTGGTGTAGCGTCACCAGGGACTGTGAGTGGCTGTAAACAGAAGGATCCAGTTGAATCGATATTGCGTTGTGAATTTTGCCAAGAGCTTTGGCAAAGTGCTGTATCGCAAATTTTTGTGTACATTCACCTATCGTATAGGCACATCTTCCATTGCATTCCAATAGCACACTCCTCAAACCACTTACTCCACTGTCGGAGTCACACCAGAGAAACTCGTAGCTCACTTGAGATGTACAGCTGCATGTATAAAGCCAAAATGTCTCTGAAGAAACATGAGATTCAGGGAATAGGTCTAGACAGGTGCACTAGAAATCCTGGCCCACGGTACATTCGACAGGTACCTGGGTTCTCATAAACACATAGTGCCAACGCACGTTTCTCCCCCACCTCCAGTATGTGTTACAGGGGATCATCAGGGCATGTAGAGTCCTCAATGGACTTCCTCTTTTATGCAGATACCTAATTGCTTACAGGTGTTTTTCCCAAGTATCCTTGCAACACCTTAAAGCTGTATCACTTTTAACCCTGTATTCAAAAAAGCCTATCAAAACTCTATATTGTGTTAGAAAGTAATAGCTAAATATATTTTGGTTCAACCTAATTCCTGGTTACCCCCAGTACTTTCAAATACACAACAGAAGATAGATAGAAATTACCCTCTATCCTGGCGCACACTTCAAACAGATGTTTATTACATTTAAAAATAAATATTTATAAAAAGTGGACAAATTCAAGCTTATCATTTAAACCTTTTGGTAATCTAGTTCCCAGTCTGTAGATCCATTTCGCCTCTTTTTGCAGGAGGACCCTATCATTATTACCACCACGTCCATTTGTGATGCCTTTATCTATTATGATAAACTTCAATGAATCTACATTTTGATTGTGTACATTACAGAAATGTCTAGCAACATTAGTTTCTCTGGAGTGGAGAATATCATCTCTGTGCTCCTGTACTCGTTCCTTCAACATTCTTTTCGTTTTTCCAACATAGAAAGCCGGACAGGAGCACCGCAGAAGATATATCACCCCTTCCGATTTGCAGTTAAAAAAGAATCTTATGTCAAAGATCTTTCCATCCTGGACAGAGAATTGTTTTGTGCTATCCATGTGGGCACAGTATACATAGTGCCCACATGGAAAGCTACCTTTAATACCTCTGTCCTTTCTCAGCCAATCAGAGGCCGAGGGGCCCCTTGAGAATTGGCTCCTCACCAGTTTATTCTTTAAACTCTGTGCTTTTCTAGCTGTCAGCAGTGGGGTATCCCTGTTAACTTTTTCATCAAGGGATAAGATGTGCCAAGATGTGATTGGCACATCTTATCCCTTGATGAAAAAGTTAACAGTGTGATGGGGGATACCCCACTGCTGACACTGTTGTTGACGTCACACGCCAAGTAATCATCACAGGTGCTTGCAAGCAGAAGACAAGTGGAAACAACAAAAACCGGAGGACTTAAGCTAAGTATATGCTGTGTTTTCCACATATTTATTATACTTGATAGTGACTCTTTATCCAGCAGTACTAATTGCGGTACGTCTATCTGCCTTAAGAGGAGATTCCCTGGTATATACAAAGAGTGGAAATAAGCGCTTTTCTATACAAAATATAGTTCACCTCTGTTTGGACTGCAGTCATATGTATAACATGTATTTTGCCTACTTACCATATATGTCCTATCAACATTAGTTTCAATGTACTATTCGTTAGAAACATAAGTTTTTTGGTTAACCCCTTATTGTTTTTGATGTCCCTTTGTTTGATTTATAGTACAGGGAAAGAACTAGGTCTCAGTGCACTTTAAATGTTTTAGATTTTGCTGTCTATAGTGGTGACTGAAACTGACAGATAAGATACCGCTATATACTTGAGTGTATTTTTGGGAACCAATTATAAATAAATTTTTGAAGGTCTTTTATGTGTGCCGTGTATTTATCCCTTGCTGTTCTAGGGTAATCTTATATACCCTGGTATTTTTTCTATCTTCATTATATATTTTATATATATATATATATATAATATATAGTTTACAGTGGGTTAATATTTTATAATTCATTGGTGTCAGTGGGATCTATATATATATATATATATATATATATATACACACACACACAGTTTACAAATACACATTGGTGTCCAGTGGCCGCCCTAAATATATATACATTGGTGTCAGTGGCCGTAATTATGTAATTGGTGTCAGTGGGCTTACTTACCTGTGAGCCGATGCTTCACGCTCTGCACGCCGCCAGCCGCTTCTATCCGGTCACAGTGCGCCCGCCCGCCGCTTCATGCTCACAGTGCGCAAACTGACATGTGCAGTGGCACTCTGACAGGCCCGTCCAAAATTTAGGAGATGTGTAAAGGCGGGCCTGTCAGAGCGAGTGTCTGGAGGCAATGTCGGGTCGCGGCCCACCAGCAGGCCCGGCTGTTGAGAAACACTGATATAGTGGATACCGTTATGGATACCGTTATTAACATGTTTTATCTTGGCCATCCTATTGGTGCTGGACGTATATGGGTGGCAACTATATCGCTATTTGCTACCTTAATGGGCATGTATGAATACTACATACGGGCCCTGGTGGACATGTGACTACGCGTCATCTTGGTTTGTAGTCCGGAACCACGCTAACAGCTCTTTGTGGTTACTCCGATCACGTGACCCTATGTCACTTCCGCATTATCTGTAGTTTAGGGCATCGACCACAGCACTTAACGTATGAGGACAAGACTTAGGGATAGGCCCCCAAAATGGTATTATTTCATTGGCTAGGAAGGAAACACATGTAAGTCTTGTTTACTTTTGTATTTACACGCACCGGCTACGATCGATACTGGTGAGTTTCGATCGGATCACTCACAAGTATATACTTTTAATTGTATTACTTGTTAATAACGGAATCCACTATATCACACTCTTTTATCATACAGATTATCATTATCCAAATGTAACACTACCACAACAACTGGGAATTCTGGGAAAGGAAGGATGTCATTGGATAACTTGTGCAAAGGAAGGGGAGGGTTTATTGGAACATGAGGTTACTGAGCCCTATATAAAGGGCTACTATACATACATAGAGTATACAAGCCTGAGGAAACGGGGTGTTCCCCGAGAAACGCGTCTCTACTTTGTATTCTTGTGGGGAGATTGATTTTCACACACCCAGCTGTAATTTGTTATACCTTTGGTATTTTTATTTTGTATAATAAAATACTGATTTTAAACTTTTACATAAGTCTGTTGTTGGTGTGATAATCCCCATATCAGTAACCCAAGGGCAGTTCAGCCCTTCCTCCTATTCCATCTGTAGCTCCAGCTGGAGATCGTCATCGCCATTAGGAATATTGGCCTGAGATTCAGAAGGCAGCGCTGACCGTTTTTGGTGGGGACCTTTACACAGCTAGCTGGTTTGCTGTTGAACACCAGCCCGCTCCTATTGGCATAATAGAGTGCCGCTACCTTTGTGAGTACCCTTAATCTGCTCCTTTTTGGATGTTTCTGTCTTTATTGACCTACCCATGTGGCGCCTCTGTTTTTGTTTCATCATCATAGAAGTGTATCATCCCTCTGGGTGATGACAGAGAGCGGCCTATTCAAGTTTTGGGGACGTCTGAGGACACCTGTTGGACTTTTCAGATCTGGCCTGTCCAGTGTGTCGCTTTGTATATTTCTTTTAATTAACATACAGTATTGCACATTTAGAGATTAATATATATTGTGTGTATATACATTGGCATATATATACATATACATTTGTTTTGCTGCTATTGATAATTTTATATATACATTTTTTTATATATATTCTTCTTTATATCTGTTCATTATTATAGCGCCTCCTATAGAAGCCCAGTGATTGTGTTTATCATGGTGACTTCTTTATTTTTTCATATTTTTAGATGTTGTAACTTTATTAAGGCATGTGGAACATAGTTGAGCAGGCTGTTCTACCAGAACCTCCTCACAATAAACACAGGAATGAGATTTTGTTAAAGAGGGAGAACCGTCTAACACGTCAGAGTCTTGTCTCTTGCGCCTTTGATCAACAGAGGAAGATAGATAGCCACACCCGGTCACATGGAATGCCTGGCAGGACCGCCCCTGCCTAAGGCGAAAACACGCCAAAAACCGGTTGCACCATACTCCCATTAATCACCTGACGTTCCACACATTGCCAGAGCCTCATCTCGCACATAACGCAGCAATGACAATAATATGTATAAACCCACCCCTGTTCAATAATCCCCTTACTAGGAATATTAACCCTTGATCCTATAAAGATAAAAAGGCGTCACACTGTGACCCTGTCTTCCGTGTTATCATTATGTAATAAAAATGAAATGATCTAACCAGAATCTACGCTGTGGAACAGGAACACGGCCCTTCAAGTGTGACAGGTTAGTAGCCTTGCTCCTGACATGGACTTGAGTGTAAAAAGCAGGCAGCAAAACTAGTCAACTCTGATTGCTTGTGGAGCTGTTATATGAGTCTGGATGGTTTCGCAGATAAACTTTCCCTGCATCTCCGGACTAACTTTCGCCCAGGCTCTAACTGAGAGGCTGACAGGACTACTTAAAACTCCAGTCCCAATGTGAAGAGTACTACCCTCCATAAGAGACTACTCTGATCTTTGGCACTTCTCTGCCATCCTCCTGTGACGAAAGGCAAAGAATGACTGGGGGATGAGGGAAGTGGGGGAGGTATTTAAGCCTTTGGCTGGGGTTGTTTTTGCCTCCTCCTGGTGGCCAGGTTCTTAATTCCCAACAGTAATGAATGAAGTCGTGGACTCTCCTCCCCTTTAGATGGAAAACTTTGCTGAGTACCCAAGGATCACAACCTTCATGCATATTTTGTGGAGGTGGCAATTTTCTTAGGGTTAAATTACAAATTAAGTGCTAGTTTAACATGCACCCGTAAAGGGGGAATTTTGCCCCTTTACGGGCACACATTAAATAACCAACCATTGCAAGTGGCTGGTTAATGCTACCCCAAGCTTGCTGTAGCACTTTGTGCTAAGCACAATTAACCTGAGAGTTAAGACCTCTAATTAAAAAATAAAAGAAATAAAAAGTCCCCCAAATAAAGTGGACAGTTCCGCTATTAAAATAAAAAAATAAATAAATTTATGCTTACCTGATAAATGTATTTCTTTCTTGACACGGTGAGTCAACGGATCATCTAATTACTATTGGGAATATCACTCCTGCCCAGCAGGAGGCAGCAAAGAGCACCACAGCAAAGCTGTTAAATATCACCTCCCTTCCCTCCAACCCCAGTGATTTGACCAAAGCAAAGGAGAGAAAGGAAGCAACAAAGTGCAGAGGTGTCTGAGGTTTATATCATAACAAAAATTCCTGTGTCAAGAAATAAATAAATTTATCAGGTAAGCATAAATTTGGTTTTCTATCTAATGACATGGTGAGTCCACGAATCATTTAATTACTATTGGGAATCCATACCCAAGCTAGAGGACACAGATAAGGGAGGGGACAAGACAGGGAACCTAAACCGAAGGCACCACTGCTTGAAGAACCTTTCTCCCAAAAGAAGCCTCAGCCGAGGCAAAAGTATCAAATTTATAGAATTTGGAAAAAGTGTGTAGAGAGGACCAAGTTGCAGCCTTGCAAATCTGTTCCACAGAAGCTTCATTTTTGAATGCCCAGGAAGAGAAAACAGCCCTCGTAGAATGAGCCACGATTTTCTCAGGAGACTGCTGTGCAGCAGTTTCATATGCCAAGCGAATTATACTCCTCAGTCACAAAGAAAGAAGTTGCCATAGCTTTCTGCCCCTTACGTTTCCCCGAGAAAACTACAGAGCAGAAAACGGACGAAAATCCTTAGTCACCTGTAAAAAGAATTTCAAAGCATGCATCACGTCTAGGTTGTGCAGAAGACGTTACTTATGAAGAAGGGTTAGAACAAAGGAACAACAATCTCCTGATTAATGTTTCAATCTGCAGCTACTTTAGGAAGAAAACCTAACTTAGTACGTAAAACTACCTTATCCGAATGAAAAATAAAAAGGTAAGGAGACTCATACTAATGCCGAGGGCTCTGAAACTCTACGAGCAGAAGAAATAGAAACAACAAAACCCTCCAAGATAACTTAATATCTAAAGAATGGATAAGCTCAAACGGAGCCTGCTGAAAAACTTTAAGAACAAGGTTAAGACTCCAGGGAGGAGTAACTGGCTTAAACACAGGCCTGATTCTGACCAAGGCCTGACAGAACGATTGTACATCTGGTACATCCGCCAGACGTTTATTTAACAAAATAGACAAGCCAGATATTTGACCTTTCAAAGAACTTGCAGATAAATCCTTTTCCAAACCTTCTTGGAGAAAAGATAAAATTCTAGGAATGCGAACTCTACTCCAAGAGTAGCCACTGGCTTCACGCCAATACAGATATTTATGCCATATCTTATAGGAAATCTTCCTGGTAACAGGCTTACGAGCCTGAATCATGGTCTCAATGAAAGACTCTGAAAAAACACGCTTAGATAAAATTAAGCGTTCAATCTCCAAGCAGTCAGCTTCAGAGAAACTAGATTTGGGTGAAGGAAGGGCCCTTGAAGTAGAAGGTCTTTCCTCAGAGGAAGTTTCCAATGGGGGAGAGATAACATCTCCATTAAGTCTGCATGCTAAATTCTGAGAGGCCACGCCGGAGCAATGAGAATCACAGATGCCCTCTTGTTTGATTCGAGCAATGGTCCGAGGAAGGAGAGCGAACAGAGAAAATAGGTATGCTAGACTGAAATTCCAAGGAACCGCCAGAGCATCTATCAGTACCGCCTGAGTGTCCCTGGACTTCGACCCGTACCTCGGGAGGCTTGGCATTCTGAAGAGATGACATGAGATCAAGATCTGGCTGTCCCCATTTGAGAATCAAGCTGAAAAACAATCCGGATGAAGTTCCCATTCCCCCGGGTGAAAGGTCTGTCTGCTCAGAAAATCCGCTTCCCAATTGTCCACTCCTGGAATGTGGATTCGCAGACAGACAGCAATTGTGGGTCTCCGGCCACTAAATAATCTTGGACACCTCAGACATGGCCAAGGAGCTCCAAGTTCCTCCCTGATGATTGATGTAAGCCAGAGGTTATGTTGCCCGATTGAAATCTGATAAACCAGGCTGAAGCTAACCGAGGCCAGACCAGAAGAGCATTGAAGATTGCTCTCAGCTCTAGAATGTTTATGGGAAGAACAGACTCCTCCCGAGTCCATGTCCCATGAGCCCTTACAAGGCCACAGACTGCTCCCCAACCTAGTAGGCTGGCGTCAGTTGTCACAATCACCCAGGAGGGCCTGTGAAAACAGGTTCCCTGGGAGAGATGATCCTGAGACAACCACCAAGGAAGAGAATCTCGTCATCTGATCCAGATGAATTTGAAAAGATAGATCCAAATAATCCCAGTTCCACTGCCTGAGCATGCATACCTGCAGAGGTCTGATGTGGAAATGAGCAAATGAGATGATGTCCATAGCGGCTACCATCAGACTGATTACCTCCATACATTGAGCCACTGAAGGCTGAGGAGAGGATTGAAGTGCCAGATAAGCATCGAAAATTTCAATTATCTGACCTCTGTCAGAAATATCTTCATCAATATAGAATCTATTATTGTTCCCAAGAATACTACCCTTGTAGTTGGAATTAAGGAATTCTTTTCCAAAATCACTTTCCATCCGTGAGAGCGCAGGAAGGATAACATCATCTCTGTGTTTCAACTTGCTTGTTGAAAGGATGGGGCCTGAACCAGAATATCGTCCAGATAAGGCGCCACTGCAATGCTCCGCAATCGAAGCACTGCCAACAGGGATCCCAGAACCTTTGAAAAAATTATGGGAGCTGTAGCAAGGCCGAATGGAAGAGCCACAAACTGGAAGTGTGTGTAGAAAGGCAAACCTCAGAAACTTGTGATGATCCCTGTGGATGGGAACATGTAGGTACACATCCTTTAAATCTACTGTTGTCATGAATTGACCCTCTTGAACTAAGGGAAGAATGGAGCGAATAGTTTCCATCTTGAAGGACGGTACTCTGAGGAATTTGTTTAGACTTTTGAGATCTAAAATTGGTCTCAAGGTTCCCTCCTTTTTGGGAACCATAAACAAACAGATTGGAGTAAAAACCCAGACCCTGTTCCTGCTTGGTAGAGGGAGAGGAAGGCTTACCCTTGAAATTTCGAAAGGAACGAAAATTACTCTGACGTCCCTTCTGCTTATTTCTCTTATCCTGAGGGAGGAAATGCCCCTTTCCTCCAGTAATGTCGGAAATAATCTCAGCCAAACCCGGCCCAAACAAGGTCTTACTCTTGTAAGGAATAACCAAAAGCTTACACTTAGATGACACATCCGCAGACCAGGATTTCAACCATAAGGCTCTGCGGGCCAGTATGGCAAAACCAGAAATTTTTGCTCCCAATCTGATAACCTGAAGGGAAGCATCCGTAATAAAAGAATTGGCCAATTTAAGAGCCTTGATCCTATCCTGGATCTTTTCAAGGGGAGTGTCTGAATAGAATCAGACAACGCATCAAACCAGTATGCCGCCCCGCCCTAGTGACAATAGCAATACACACCGCAGGTTGCCCTTGTAAACCCTGGTGAACATACATCTTTTTAAGTAACCCCTCCAACTTCTTATCCATAGGATCCTTGAAAGAACAGCTATACTCTATGGGAATAGTAGTTCTCTTAGCTAAAGTGGAGATTGCCCCTTCCACCTTGGGGACCGTCTGCCAAGACTCCTTGATAGAATCAGCAATAGTAAACATCTTCTTAAAAATAGGGGATGGAGAAAAAGAGATACCCGGTCTCTCCCATTCCTTAGCAATAATCTCTGTAGCCCGATTTGGTACAGGAATACACTCCCCCATGGAAGGAACATCAAAATACTTGTTAAGTTTACTAGGCTTCTTAGGTTTGACGACGACAGTAGTGTCAGAGTCGTCCAAGGTAGCCAAAACCTCCTTGAGTTGTAAACTGAGATGTTCCAGCTTAAACCTGAAGAAGTATACAACTTCAGCATCAGAGGAAGGAACAACACTGTCTAAGATTTCACCCTCCGATGCTACTGAAGTATCCTCCTCCTCAGACTTTTGGGAGGGAACATTCGGCATAGCCACGACTGTGTCAGAAACCTTACTCACTGATTCTTTAAATTTCCTCTTGCGCTTTCCCTGCAGCATAGTAAAAGCAGACAATGCATCCGAAACTGCAGAAGACATGAGGAAAGCAAAGTCTTGCAAGGACACTACAGACGGAGCTTGAGAGGAAGTGCAGGGCACTGTATTAGTGGACATTAATATTTGGGACACCTGGAGGAGAAAACTGCAGCATATCTTGAACAATGTCAGAAGACTCCTGGACAGCATCCGTCAATTTTGGCACAAAAAGTCTATCCCTGAAATGTAATGTTCTCTAAACACATGAGGAACAGAAAGGGATTGGTGGTTCAATGTTACCATTCAAACATAAAGGACATTTGTAATCTAAGAGTCTTGATCCATCTTTACGGAATTAAAAATACAAAATTTTTAATAAAAATTTACACAGAAAAACGTTACTGCCCCTTAAAATAAAGCAGTTTTTTCTTTATTTTTAAACAGCAACGAAATAGATTATTTTAAACAATAAAAACACTCAGACAGCCTCTACACCTCAGCATTAGCTCTTGCTGAGGCGCCTACCTGCCTTACAGATCCTATATAGTCTTACAGTATAAGGGTAGCATTTTTATTTAACTTTATGGGCGGTGCAGTGAGAATTATGTCCCACAAGTTCCCATTGCTTAAAAGCCACCATTGCGCTACTGAAGAGACTGAAATGGACTACGGCTACACCCCAGTCAAAAAAAAAGCACAAACTTGTACTGCAAAAAAATAATAAAATCTTGATTGAAGAATCTTTTCAGACACCTAACTTTACCACTTCCTTACACTAACGTAGGCAAAGAGAATGACTGGGGTTGGAGGGAAGGGAGGTGATATTTAATAGCTTTGCTGTGGTGCTCCTTGCCGCCTCCTGTTGGGCAGGAGTGATATTCCCAATAGTGATTAGATGATCCGTGGACTCACCGTGTCATTAGAAAGAAATAAGCTTTTTTTAAAAAAATAACTGCACAAAGCAGTTAAAGGGGTTAAAGTGAAGGGATGTAGGGTGTTCGCTATGTAAAGGCACTTTTCAGTGCCGTTTTTTTGTCTATAGGGACCTTGCTATAAACTTTAAATATATGCTTATATACATATAAATTCAAATAGTTTACATTTGCTGACCAATGCTGCACAACTTACACCTTATGCTGTGCTAGATTCTTTGCCGTGTCTCACAGCATCAGAACGAGGCTACCATTGGAGCCTATGGAAGCAAGCTCTTGCTTCCAGGCAATGCCTACTTAAATACCAGCTAACATTTGCGTGTGCTGGTATTACTGGCGTGGAGCGCATATATTGCACTTGCGAAAGCGCAATTTCATGCTCCACTCATAATCTAGGCCTTATTCTACTTGGACTTCTTCCAAGTCCTACTGGAAACCTGGTAATGACTGGTACATTCAGATTTCTGATTAGAAGAGGCTAAGAATTTCTGGACTGTTGAAAGAAACAAAACCAACCAGTCGGCATAACTTTTCACTTAGACCCCCTATCCTGTGGAAGGAATGCATTTTTGCCACCAGTCACTGTGGCTATAATTGCACCCAAATCTGGCATCAATATTATTTTTCCTTGGAAAAGGAGAAAACAAGTCTGCCCTTAGAAACCATATCTGCAGTCAAGAAGATCAACCAAAGTGCAAAAGGAACAAAAATTAGTAGACTGACAGCCCTTTGATCTAGTCTTCTTTTCCTGTGGAAGAAAGGCCTCTTTTCCTCCAGTCACCGTGTTGATGATTGAGTCAAGACCAGGACCAAAACTTCCCCTTAAAAAGGTAAGGAAAGAAGCCATGATTTAGAAACCATGTCAGCTGACCAGGACTTTAGCCACAAGGCTCTGCAAGACAGGACTGTCAGACCTGAAGACATTGCACTCAAACTATTTGCATATTAGCATCGCAAATAAAGGATATGGGTATTCTTAAAGTCTTAATCCGATCCTGAATCTCCTCCAAAAGAGTCTTCTCCAAAATCAGCTTGGATAAGGAGTAACACCAGTATGTGGTAGCTCCAGTGACTGCTGCTATACCCGCAGCCGGCTGCCAAAGCAGACTAAAGATGTTGGAAAATTTTCCTTAAGTACCCCTCCAATTTCCAACCCATGGGTTCCATAAATGAAGTGCTATCCTCTAGAGGAATAGTAGTTCTCTTAGCCAGGGTGAAGATAGCTCCGTACACCTTAGGAATTTTACTCTAACTCCAGTACAGAGTCAGAGACTGGAAACATCTTTTTAAATGTAGGAGATGGAGAGAAAGGAATCCCAGGTCTTTTCCCATTCCTTGTCATGTCATCATGCGAGCCGGAACTGGAAAAACTTGCGCAGTTTTAGGCCTGACAAACTGTCCAACTTAGGGATCTTAGGAGCTTCAGATGGATTGGGCTCCGGGACATCCAAGGTAACTAACACCTCTCAAAGGGACATTAACCAAATTTTTTTTCTTTCATGATTCAGATAGAGCATTCAATTTTAAGCAACTTTCTAATTTACTCCTATTATCAATTTGTTTGTTCTCTTCCTATCTTTATTTAAAAGGCAGGAATGTAAAGCTTAAGAGCCGGCCCATTTTTTGTTTAAAACCTGGGTTATACTTGCTTATTGTTTAGCCAAATGTAGCCACCAATAAGCAAGAGCTATCCAGGGTGCTGAACCTAAAATGGGCAAGATCCTAAGCTTTAAATTCCTGCTTTTTAAATAGATAGCAAGAGAGGGAAGAAAATTTAATAGGAGTAAATTAGAAAGTTGCTTACAAATTAACTTCCTCTGATTCTACTGGACTGTCTGAAGCAGTGAGATCTGCAGAGGTATGGTCTGCAGAGATATGGTCATCCTCAGAGATCTGATAAGCTGACTAAAGCAGTCTTGGTGTTAGACAAGAATCCTGAATCAGAGGAAACAGGTTTAGTCTCTCTTCCTTTTACCTGCAATAGGTAAGGAACAGCCGATTGAAGCTGTGCTAAGTCTCCTGGTAAAAAAATTCCCCCAGAATTAGACTGAGCTGATCAGCAGGGCACTGCCAGTGCTACTACTAGGGACGGGGACTGAGGAGTAAGGAGTAAGTTGAGGTATGTCAAGGGCAACAGAGTCCTGAGAGGTAGAAGGCTATGAGAGAAGTTAACTTTTTTAGCAGATTTTATTTTTTTGTCTGCAACATAGAAGCTAAGCATGTGAAACACAGTTGAGGGGGAAATCACATGGGCCTCTTTACAAAATAAGCATTTGCCTAAATGCAAATAAATACTTAAAGGGATAGTATAGTCCAAATTAAACTTTCATGATTCAGATCATGCAATTATAAGCAACTTTTTAATTTACTCCTATTCTCAATTCTTCGTTCTCTTGGTATATTTTAAAAGCTGGAAAGTAAGCTTAGAAGCCGGCTTGATTCTTGGTTCAGCACCTGGATAGCGCTTGCCGATTGGTGTCTAAATGTAGCCATCCAATCAACAAGTGCTACCCAGTTTCTGAACCAAAAATGGGCCAGCTTCCAAGCTCACTTTCCAGTTTTTTAAAATAGATACCAAGAGAACGAAGAAACTTGATAATGTGAGTAAATTAGAAAATGGCATGCTCTGATTCATGAAAGTTTATTTTTGACTAGACTATCCCATTAAGCTTTGCTGGGGTGCCATTGCATCTTCCAGGTGGCCAAGAGTTGAATTCCCAACAGTAAGTGAATGGAATCGTGAACTCTCCATGCCATTGGAAAGAAATGGTATTATCTATTGATATCCTGAAAAACATTTTGGATTTCATGTCCCTTTAAGAGACATGAAAGAGACATGAAACCCACCTGTGACAGACTCCCAGCAGATTTATTCACTGCATAAGACCCCTCTGACTTTTCCCTGTTCACTAAGGGATATAATGGGTCTCGCATAGGTCTGAGAACCCGTATCTATGAAGTGTCTGAAGCACCTGGCATTTTTACCTTCTCCAGTGAAGGCAAAAAACAATACACGAGTAAGTATACAGGGAAGTAGGAGGGATTAAAAGATCTTGGTATGTTGGGTA